>NC_049202.1:59559940-59859940 GCF_013347855.1 Anguilla anguilla | reverse complement strand
CACAGTTTAAGAAACTGTCTGTATGCTGCATCAACCCTGCTGTTTAGAATTCATTCTAAATCTAAGTCTATAAATAATAAGCATGTTGTGACTCACACATGGATATCCCTACACACACCCCAGCGATCAGCAGCACCACACAGATGGTGCCCAAGATATACAGATAGCAACGTGCTGTCCCCTGACCTGGGCAAGGAAAACAAAACATGAAAAACAGTCACAGAAAGCTCCTTTTTCAGAAAAAGGTGGTGTGCAAATCATTTATAAGTATGCAGAGCACTCATTTGTTTTTACTGAACTGATATTTCCCACTTCTCCAGGCAAAGATTTTCAGTTCCCTTTGTGACTACCAGAGTTTGTAGGATTAGTTATTCATTATTTTTTCATTTTAATCAGTTAACCAGACATTTCAAAAATACACGGGTCACAGCCTCCCACACAGGAATTTAGGGTCCAGCTAATAGTACAGGTACCTGCTTTCTGGGGGGTCTGTCTTCCAGCTTGTTCTTCAAGGTCACACTGGACTATCATTTCCCGGTTACTGGGAGCCATCCCACTTTTAAACACCTCGGCTGAAACAAAATAATTTCTTCATGTTGCTGTTTTTCTTACAAGTATGTAAGTATAACTGAACATGTCTCTGTCTGTATAAAAGGGCCACATGTTTGAGATTTCATTGTCTGTTTCCTGTGCTGACCATCCCCCCTAATTTCAACTCCTACTGTGAAGTAATGTTACATCAATGCTAGCCATAAATCACCAAGACCACATCCATATAATTAGACTACAAGTCATGATTTGTCCTTTGACCTGTCCATCACTGCTGTCCACTGACCTTAAGGCCAATGAGGTTAAGGACATAGGTACAGTATAGGGTAACTGTACCCCTCCCCATCGGCAGTTCCCCACCTAGACCAGAACTGTTAATTTACTGAAACAGCACAGACAATTCCCAAGGGCTATGTGCCTCAATACCAATCAGTCACACCCTCAAATACAGTCATAGCCCAGGGCCAGTGCTCACAATGTTGTGTTGTGTGTATCATAAAAATTTAAACTGGATATCTGAATGTCTTACCGATACCCTGATGTGACAGCAAGAGATCCTGAACAGTGCAATTTAACCTTAACAGGGCACAGCAAGTAACTCTACAGTTCATTCTACACAAACCCCACACAATGACCATGCAGATATATTCGCCTCCAACACATGCAATCCACTTAAAATTCACTTGGACTCCACACAAACATTGCACACTGAACTGAAGAAGGACTGGCTCTAAACATTCATAACGCAGCCCAATGATGATTAACTCTATCACTCCCTTCACAATGCACACATTCTCCAGAGAACTCCTCACATAGTCCACAGTGATACAACTGCTGTGCTAATGAATGTCACTTGCCTTAACCCTCTTTTAAAGGTAGGTTTAAAAAATAATTTTGTTCTTTACCACTGGCACACTGTCCATCAACCTGAATAACACATTTTCACGAGATCAAATGACTCAAAAGCCACATGATTCAAAAGCTCAGATCTGATGTGTGTAAAATCAGAGGACTTGCAGGAAACTGGCCACAGCATATGTCTCAGGTGTAGAAGCAGTACCTGGGAAGCTGCCTTGCTGCTGGATTTTATGCATCTCCTGTTGCACGTTGGAAACTGTCTCATAGATTTTTTGCTCCATGATGCATCTGCAGGTTCTTGCAGGTCACCTCAACTAATCATCTGCTGGCCGCTCCTCCGGGGTCTGTGAGCTCTGTCTCTATATGACCCTTCTCTGTGGGCGTGGCCCTCAGCCCCTCACTTCTGCTTTTGATGTGATGGAACAGTGATGAAAAGCCTTGGAGGAGCAGGTGCCCACGCGATACGTGTGTCAACGTCTTCTGTAGTTTAAGTGGGGAGTAAATATGGAGTGAAGATCCCAGTACTGTACATGTGTGGGCTAAGTGTGGACCTTGTGTATCAATCAGTTACCCATAGACGGATGCTTTTTGATTTTGCAATGATTACAGGAACTTGGCAAAATTACCCAGTGATCTCTGCACAAAAAGTTGTTCTCCAGTCTGACTTTGGAAAGAGCTGATTTCCTTTTTTGATATCTATCATCAACAGATCTGTAGGATTGTTGTTTAACCCATTTTTAAATTTCTAGCTTCTTCTTTTGATTTCCTGAAAGTCTGTCTCTTAATTACACAGGTGTTAGTGGTTACAATCACATTAATAGCACACTGCAGGTACACATGAATGACCAATCCGAACAAAGAGAGTAAATATGAAAGGAACAAACAGATCCAATAACTGAAACCCAAGTGACCAAACAAAACAGGCAGAAACAAAGATGGCGCAGGAACAGGACGAAGACTCATTCATTTTAAGCTACTAAAAAGAGAGAAAAAGCGAAACAATTTGTGAGACCTTCTGTGAATTTTATATGAATTAAAGTAACACTGTGATTTAGTAAAGCCACTTTTACCACAAGTTAATTGCACAGCAAATGGTTACACTACTTAGTCACACAACAGAGGTCCTTATCAAAGGACACACTGACACAGTGGAATACGTAGTACATTTTAGGAGCAGAGTACTATCAGCAGGAGAAAGAGTAAATACCCATACCCATATTTTAACATTTTAGCCATTTAGCAGGTGCTCTTATCCAGAGTGCGACTTACACAGCTTACACTCTTTTTACATACAATCCTGGATATTTACTGAAGTAATGCAGGTCGAGTACTTTGCTCAGGGGTACAATGGCAGGGCCACACCTGGGATTGATACCAGATCCGGTTCTGTTTGGGTGGCCCTGGGCTGGGGAACCAGCCCACGGAGCATTTACACCAGCAGCCGACTCTGACTCAAACCTTCAACCTCGGTGCCGAGAGGCCAGTTCCTTAACCATTATACTACACTGCCCCCTCCCCCCCCCAACACTGTCTCTGCGTGTGCTGCTGGTGAGGGGGGCACAATGGGGGCTGTCCTGTTTCAGGATTTCATGCCAATTTCTTCTCTCATGTAATCAGCCCAGTCATTTCCTTGAGATGATTTATTTATAAAGTCAGCAGCGGACTGCACGTGTGTTCTTGCTGAAAGCATTTTACTGTGGCCTGATTTAAGAACGGAACCAGTGCCGGTGTATAAAGGTGTTTAGAAAACCCAGGATACACTCCTGCCCTCCAGGAATGAAGTTGTGCCTCTCTGATTCAGTAAAAAATATACTGTTCCATAAATGTGTAACTTTGACAGTCTCAGAATTGTATTTATAGGACTGGGGGTGAGGTGAGTGAAATATAAAAATACTTTGCCAACAGTATTTTTAGACATTCCACAGTGGCAGAGAATGTTCAGTTATACCTAAGTACATCTAAAAAAAACGGCAACAAAAAGGCATAATTTTGTTTCAGCTGAGTTTTATAATTTTGCAATGGCCCCCTGTGACCAGGAGATGAATGTCCATTGTGACCATGAAGAACAAGCTGGGAGATTAGAAAATAGGGATGCATTCCAACCGCTTATTTTTCCTCATTTCCTTGTCTCTTTCCTAGTATGGAACGCCAAACGGGTCAAAAATACATGAAAATTGAAAAACTTCAGCTCATTCCATTTGCTTACTTTATCTCCTTGCTTCCTTTCCTAGTGCCTCTAGCTCCCAGCTCATCCGCATCACCACCCCCGTCGTACATTATTTTCCAATAACGGGACAGCCCGGAGGGGTTTATTCCTTATGTAAATGTACTTGTTCCTTTTTTTGACAAGCTGGCATCTGTAAAGATGTTTAAAAGGAAACCGTCCCACTTACTCATGTTTAGCTTGCTAACAAGGTGGTCACTAAGAATCGTTCATATTTACATGAACAGGATGCTCCAACTTTTGACCCACTGAAAATCAGATATAGTACATTAAAGCTGAAATAAATCTGTCTCTTAGCTATTATTTTGAAATGACCTCTTATGGAAATAAAGTAGATACCCTAATTGACTTAACACAGGGAATGTATGGTAACATGAAATGTGTGGAGTTGTGAAAAACTGAGTTTGAATGTCTTCAGCCTAGGTGTATGTAAACTTTTGGCCTCAACTGTAAGCCAAAATCATATTCAGGCAGTTTATCCTGCTGAAACACTGGTCTGGTCTGAGAGATATTTGTCCTTACAAGACAACTCAAATCAGTAATCTTTCTTTGTTCCCAAAAACAGTTTGCAGAGTGTCATGAACTAAACTAAATCTCAACAAACTGTTTGCTGATAAAAAGTGTAACTCTTGTATTTACTTTTAAGTCAAATTTCAGGGCAAATGTTGATTGAATGGAGGTCACTAAGTTTCACTGCATTGATGATCTGGACCCAATTCCCAGCTGTGCCAGTGTTGACTTCTGCCCACAGTTTTGCAGTGTGGTATGTGATTGGCTGTAGCCTCTCCCAGGAAGAAAGGCAGAGGGCGAGGTTTCATTGGTGGGATTGTCACAGTTTTTGCACGTAAGAAGGAAATAATTCAATGCAACGATTGCACACCTTTGCTGGTGGATTGCAGAGTAACTGAAAGCAGTGGCTGGTAGAATGCGCTTTTTTCAGCTCTCTTAATGGGGGATGCTGTAGCAGTGGAATTAGGTTCTAATAATATATTTGATTGATTGAGAAACATGATTGACCATTCGGTGATAGATAGGACAAACATGGAGTAAGTATTTTTATAAATATGCATATGTTGACAAATTCATCATGAGTTTCAATGCTGACTCTGTACTTTATCTCCATAGGGAGATGCACAATTGGTGATTTCATTGCCCAGGGTATAGAAAGGTTCAATTGGTTAAGTGCCCACATTTTATCACTCTCTTCTGATCCATGCTGGTTTATCAGGTGCCTGTAAAACGACACGTCATACCCTGCATGTGAAAGGTCCTCCTCTAACTCCACTCTGTGCAAGCTTAGCTGTAGCCAGTGGTGTGAGAAGAAGCAGTATGGTGACAGATTAAATGAAAATACATAAATGAAATTCACTAAGCGTTCATCAGTAAAACAAAAAAAAAACAACGAATGGAAAGAACTCTGGGGGTCTCATTCAGTTTGCATTTCATACGGTGACATGCATGCTGGGTATCCTATATTACTGCACTCCTTTCACAGATCCAGGGTTTCTGGATGTTACACGGAGCATCATTCAGCTGTCCGCGCATCTCGCCACAGTTTTCCTCACGATCATTATTTGGCTCACCTGGAAGCCACAGCCTAGGATAGAAAATAAAAGCCTGTCAATTACAATGACATGATCACAGTTAACCTTAAGGTGTTAGATAACAAATATATGATCAGGATGTTCTAAACTGAACATTCTAATACTAATGTGACTATCACTACTGGTAATTGAAAGTAATGGAGTTATAGAAAACAGACTTACAACTTACTCTTGAAATGGTTAATTAACTGAATTGTTCTGAAGCCTGTCCTAGTGGTATCAGAACTAAAACTGAGAGATTTCAAATTCAAAATCTGTATGTGGTCAATTCGGGGTTTGTGCTGTCTTTCAATTAGATTTGGTAGGTATGTTTGGTCAGTGTTGCTGGTCAGTGCTCACTCTTTGGCAGGAAAAGTACCGTCCAACCACTTCCAGGTTCCCTCAGCACCAGTGTCACTCAGTCCCAGCCAGTGACGTCCAGTATTTACTCTTGCAAGGAATTCCTGAAGACCAAAATAAATATGTCGAGACAGATTCTGCACTGAACTGCAGAGCCAATGACCTAGTAAAAATGAAAATACAGTGAAATCTGTCTACGGTGGTCCCCCAGGGAAGAACTGAAAATGGTCATGCACAGGTCAGCGCCAGACAAAGGTGACAGCTAAGTATTTGTGTACGACCATGTACTCTGCAATTTTTTGAGCAATTTTGTTTCCATCAACTTTTCTAATCACTTTAATTTGTTTTGTTTTTTTTGTTTTTTTGTTTGTTCAATGTAAGCGTAACTGGCTTGCTAGCTTAAGTTTTATGAAGCAAGCTATATTTACAGAGCAAAGACCATTATCCAACTAGAGCACAAGCTTAACAAACAGGATAACAACCAAGGACCATTCTCTACCCATGCTCTCCCATACATTTGTGAGACACAAATTTGCAATACACGCAAAGCAACAAGGCATAGCTACAACACAAGTAAAAATCAACAATGTGCTAGAGTAACATATTTGATTTAGGATTGGAAAGGAAGTATAATAATAGACCATTGACACACGACACAGAGACTGAGAATCTCTCACACTCTCACCATCTCTTCCCTTGTTTTCACCATAGCGAGAGTAGCGCCCATGGCTACACACTGCTCTCTTGCCTTCTCCCAGGTGGATTTAGTCTCGGAAAAGTAGTAGAATTTGCTGCCAAACTGCCTCCATCTTGTAATCTCGAATACTAAAGGAGTTAGGAAAGGGGAATAAGAAGGCATCAAAAGAGAGGAAAGTGTGACAGGGGTGTGAAACTACATTAACAAGAAAATGAGTCACAACCACATGGTAAAAATCGTAACAATGAACAAGCAATGTCTTCACAAGCTTAGTTTGCCAAGTTAGTTTTAGTGATCTTTTATTGATTAAATCCCAACCAACATAATTATATCTTGTAATAATGGCTAATTTATGGCATGATTTATCTGTGGATCTGCATGGTTCTTCTGTTTGGAACAACCAATTATACTCATCTGACTGACCAAACTGCTGAAGGTTTTTCAGGTTGTTCATTTGTTCCTCAATTTTGGAGCTGATATTTTTCCCTGAAACCCAAAAAAAAAAAAAATCAAGTTAGATTCAGGAAAATAGAAAAAATAAAATGTGTGGTGAGTTTCACTGACCAACGTCCTGGATCTTCTGAAGGAGATCCAGCTTGTTCTTTTTAGCCTAAGATTCGACCTATGTCTCTGATTGTTTTTAATTTTATTTCTCAGCCTCACAATGGCTTCCTTGGCTTTCATTGGTACAACTCTGGTCCTCTGGTTGACAAATGCCAATAACAGACTCCAAAGGCAAGCTAAATGCTAGAATCAAAACAAGATCTCTTATACATGCACCAAGGAAGCAACTGAACACACCTGACTAATCATAAATACCAGTGACCCCATATGTCCCAAATGTTATGACACCTTGAAATGCAGAAACTATTTATAAAAAGTACTGTATTTCTACATGGTGAAACTGAAATTCATAAACCACCCTTTAATAAAAGATGAGAATGCACACTTTAACCACATGTGAAATGTTTGATTACAAATATAAAATTGTGGAGTACAGAACAAATCAATAAAAATATGTCTCCCAAATATTATGGTACTCACTCTCAATTATTAGCCTTATAAAAGGTGCCTTGAGCAGTCTATATGTACATACATATAGACTGTCCCTAATATTTATTGGGTTCGGCTACATGAGTCACAACCATCGCTAACAGGTGAATAATAAAACAGGTATTCAGCCATGCAGAAACACACATTGGCAGTAGAATGGGTCATACTGAAGAGCTCAGTGACTATCAACATGGCACTGTCATAGGGTGCCACCTTTCCAACAAGTCAGTTCCTCAAATTTCATCCCTGCTAGAACTGCCCTGGTCAACTGCAAGTTGTTGTGAAGTGGAAATGTGTAGGAGCAACAACAGCTCAGCTACAACGTGGTAGGCCACACAAGCTCAAAGAATTGGAACGCTGAGTGCTGAAATGCGTAGCGTGTAAAAATCATCTCGGTTGCAACACTTGCTACCATGTTCCAAATTACCTCTGGAAACAATGTTAGCACAAGAACTGTTCGTCAAGAGATTCATCAAATGGGTTTTCATGGCCGAGCAGCTGAACACAACCCTAAGATCACTGTTGAAGCCATTTTGCAGATTTGCCTTATTGATGAATAATTATGCTGAGACATCCTGCGTTTTCTGATGTGAATTATGCTGATTATGTGTTGGAATGTCCTGTGTTGAGGTTTTGTTGTTTTTTTTTTGTTGTTGCCATTGTGATAATTATGATGTCTGATAGCGTGAGGTGATCTGGAGGTGTGGGGTGCCCTTTAATTTAGGTCAGGTGAACAGTTGGCGAAGGAAGAGGAAGGGCAAACAATTTTCAACCGCACAACTGCAAATTCAATTGTTAGACAGAGTACGAATCCTTTTGTTTGAAGTTGACTTTATTTACTAGGGGTCCTACGATGTAGGAAGCCTATTGTTTTCGTTGGTATTATTATTATTATTAGGGGTCTTACGAAGTAGGAACCCTATTGTTTTCATTGGTATTATTATTATTAGGGGTCCTACGAAGTAGGAACCTTATTGTTTTTGTTAGTATTATTATTATTATTGGGGTCCTACGAAGTAGGAACCCTATTGTTTTAGTTGGTATTATTATTATTATTATTATTATTATTATTCTTTTCCTGGAAATGGTCAAATAACTCAAAATGTCCAAAATGACCAAAAATAAATTACCAGGTTGAAACTAGAGTATGTAGACCATGTAGACCATGAGTAACTATGCCAGATAGAATGACCATGACTCGTCCATAGGTGGCGCTATAGTAACCGATTCAAAACGCAGATTTCAAAATGCAGGCATTTCCACCCCGTTTGATGAAAATTCATGGAACCAGGTGTTCTTGTGTCATTCCTCATGAGGAACAAATGTGCCTCAAGAAACCATGAAGTCCGCCATGATGGATTTGTCTGCAGATTGAAAATTTGGCAAAACCTATAAAAAGTTTCTTCTAATAAACCGCAAGTCCGATTGGTCCGAAATTGCGCATGTACATGTACGGTGCATGTCTCCCTATAGGGTGTTAACCAAGCGGCCAAAACCAGACTCCGTTTTTGAAGCTTATTTCCTGGTGTTGTACTTCCTGGTTGCTCACTAGCGCCACTACGGATGGCTTCAGTATAGGTGTTTTCATATCCGGTTTCCATGTAAGTCTACGGTACAAATGCGATCAAAATACAAAGTCAATAATTTTTTCTCACAAGAACAAATAGTCATAATAGGTGTATTTTATTCGTCTTATGACTGTCCATGGGTCGATTTCATGATTTATTGCGTCATTTGGGCACAGTGCCAATATTTGTTCTGGACCAATGAGGTACAGCTTGCGTCACTTCCGGATTACTGCTGAGGACTGAGCTACAGTAGGGGCTACAATCTGTGGTCACTGGGGTGGGAGGTGGCGTCTCTTGGCCTTGACATTGCGGCTGCGACCACGGTCCACCTGTGCGAAGTCAGAAAATGCAGGCATCCCATTTTGTAGTGGTTTTATTATAGCGTGTGCTATTTACAGCTGCACTAGACGACCATAAAATAATCCTCCTCTGAAGTTTTGCGGTAGCCGAGTCATTTTTACTATTTCCTTTAGCCCACTTAACCAAATAATTAGTTGGCAGAAAGCGTAATCAGCTAACTCTTATTTGCTATATGTGGTAGTCCAGTAGCCTATGCTAAAACAGTTCGCAACTTCAGCTACCAAGCCATTTGACTAGCTAGCTAACCCTAACCGGCAAATATTCCATCTGTCAAACGTGTTTGACGGCTTGTCAGTCGTGTACATTCCGTAAATGTCTACCTGGGCTAGGCTGCACGAATGTGACAAAGCTAGAAGCTAGCAAGAAAATAATAATTAGAAATTCAATGTACGTTATTTTTGTCTTCATGCAACAGGTGGAAAACTTGCTCTTCAAAGTGCGTTGTCATATTTACACGCCTGTAGATCAGTTATTAAAATACTTGGTAGATTTGTTAATCACCGCTGACAGTGTTAATCTTTATTCGGTAAAAAGTGACTTGCGAACGATCGGTCAGCTAGCGTCACCCAGCAAGTGTCAGGAGTGGGTGCGGGAATGGACCCAAACGCAGAGTAAAACAAAGTCCAAAACTGGGGAAAACAAGACTTTAATAAACGAACAGGGAACAAAGGGACTTGCAGGGTGAAACAAACAAACAACGAAAATCTTCAAACAATTTACAAAAAACAAAAATACAAAAACCCAAAAACGAAGGAAAACAGGGCAGGCAGGGCACAGGCAGGCAGGGCACAGGCAGGCAAACAACAGGTAAACGGGAAAAAACGAGCAGGTAGCAAACCAGGTACAAACCAGGCAAGGCAAAGCAAACCAAACCAAAGGTTCCAGCGCCTGAGTCTGGGGAGAGGGCGATTTAAATAGAGAGACGCAGACGAGACACAGGAGGGCACGATGAACAATCAAGCCACAGAGAGGGAGGGGAACACGAGACAAAACACAACTAATAATTGCATAATGAGAACCAATAAAACAATTAACAGAACACACAACCGAGGTGCCGCCATCTGGCGGCCCAACAGAGAAACAACACAGGGGGAAGACACAGAACCCTGACAGCAAGTAAACACCACAAACGGCGATGGAGTAGTAGCAGTTAATGGCTCATTAACTGACTGGCGAAAACCTACGACGATAACTTGCTTGGTTAACAGAAGGTCTACCAGACAGTTATATGAAAATTAGCCTAGTCAAATCACTAGTAGTCTACACATCTCTGATTGATTGACCATCAGTGCAGTCGATGTTCTTCCCCTGTAGTTCATATTGCTAATGCGTGAGCTAACCACGGATAGCTTACCTAGCTCACTGGCAAGCTGATATGCTAGCTAAGCATATTCGTTTTGCCGAGAAACATAAATTGAAGATAACTGAACATAATTGTATTATTAATGTCATGCATATAACGTGATTACATGACACAGTACAGTCACGGATGGAAATTAAACTCCGTAAACATTTGATCATATATTTTAAAACATAACGGCGGACAGTCAGCTAGCCTCAAGTTCGTTCTGCAATCGTTCGTTCAGGTTGATGGGCTTTTCCGCACCGGACTCTCAATCACATTGTAAAAATCACAAGACCGCTTAACTCTATGGTTTTGGCTCCAAATCGAGAACATGGCCGCGCCCGCCATTGAGTTTCAAAACGTGTTTTACAGACCCACGGAGAGGCAATGGGTGACGTCACAGTAGCTTTGTCCATATTTTTTACAGTCTCTGGTGTTAACAGCTAAGAGATCCATTCCAAAAGCGGAGAAACTGGTATTTTAAAAAAACAAAATTTGGCCACAAATTTCAAACGCTTACAACTTTTTACAACAATAATCTAGGGACTTGAAACGGACTGGGCATGAAGAGGGCACTACCATGTTGTACCATGTCGGGACAGTTGCAGATATCTCAAAAAACAAGGAAATTACAGGCATTTAAAATTTTGGTGGGAAGCTAATGCTAATGCTAATATAATGCAAATTTCAAGTGCTTATAACTTTTTAAAACAATAATCTAGGGACTTGAAATGGACTGGGCATGAAGAGGGCACCACCATGTTGTACCATGTCGGGACAGTTGCAGATATCTCAAAAAACAAGGAAATTACAGGCATTTAAAATTTTGGTGGGAAGCTAATGCTAATGCTAATATAATGCAAATTTCAAGTGCTTATAACTTTTTAAAACAATAATCTAGGGACTTGAAATGGACTGGGCATGAAGAGGACACTACCATGTTGTACCATGTTGGCACAGTTGCAGATATCTAAAAAAAACTAGGAAATTACAGGCATTTTAAATTTTGGTGGAAAGCTAATGCTAATATAACGCTTTAACACTAGAACCGCCAGGATTCGTTGTATATCTAAAACCGCCAACGGGTAAAATTTACCCGCACATCTATTTTGCATTGATATTGCTCAAAAATGTATTCTATCACTGTAGTAAAGCACTTGTTTCACAAGGGGATGTCTAATATCACAAAATGACTATGCTTAATCATCCGTTGTGTTTTAGTCCTATTTGGCTACATTTAAGTGCAGCGATGGTCGGATTGCGTAAGTCAGTAAAGCCTACAAGTTGTCACAAAAAATGCAGAATATAGAAGAAAAATATGTATATTTGTGTGGTATGATATTATAACAAAACTAAATCCATCATATACTGAAATAGCCCATGAAGAAACTAACCTATTTGTATATTTAAATGACTATATAAACAACTGCGTTAACAGATTATTTCACCTTGCAACATTAGATGCATTGATATTATACTCAAACTTTGACCTAACCAAGCATTAAAACGTGCATATGAACAAAGTCATATTCTAATACTTCACGCAGTCTTTACATCAAGGTAATACACTTTCATATCAGTAGATGGTGGTCTGGTGCTGCTGTGGATCCACTAGGAGACCGTAGCTACAAGCTCGGCTCATGCGCAGCTCAGAAATAAACAAGCTCTGGCTTGAGCATGACGCTAGCTTTGGTCCTCTGTTTGTCGATCCACAGGTACTGCAAAACTTGTTTTTGTACCTTTAGCTTGGTTCATGATCTAATGTGAATGCAGTATTAATTGTTTTGTAATGTTTTAACATGATTTTGAGATGTGTGTTATGTGTAGCAAGCTTTATTTTGTAGCTAATTGTTCCGACGAGCGTCGTCAAGCTGAGTAGTTCTTTCCATGAACTTCAGTTTCACACAGTAGTTTTATAAACTGTTTTTGTAAAACGGGTAGCTCAATCAATTCGCGTCGGGCCGAACAACACCACTTAGCTGTGATATAATAACCATATACCACGGCTTGTCGTGAGCTACTGCTTAAATATATAGGCTACACAGTGCATCATAGCCTGTGTAACCTAGCCTGCTTCCTAGCCTGTGTAACCCTTGCTGCCAGTCCAGATTTCCCCTAGGTCTGGTGCCCGTAACACAGACATCAATGCAATTGAATTATTGAGATTTACCTTATCGATAACAAGCTACATTGAGAGTGAATGTACCAAGTTTATGCCTACCTTGCGCAAGTACTGTACATATGCCCATAGATGAGTATGTATTGTAAATTGTATGAGTATGTAACACAAACCTCGCGAAAATAAATGCTTATGGTTATACGCCGGAAATAAATGCTTTCTATAGTGGGTAAATTTTACCCGCTTGCGCTTTTAGGTATAAATGCCTCAAACATTTCTGTTTTTATCTGTAACTTTCTTACATTAGGAGGTACTTAATAACTCAATTTTAGGAAAAGTCAAGGACTGGGAGACATGAGTTTTTTTTATTGAAACAGAGGTTCAAGTGTTAAAACTCATCTTCTCATAAACTTCTCATTCCGTCACCATCGCACATGTGTACTCTTGGGTATTCTCTCCATCAAGGGTGATAAGGGAAAGTTGTTTCGTTAAAAACTGCGTGATTTGTGGCGTGACAAAGTTAGCACTTTATGCTAATGCACATTCATGTTTCGAAGTAATATTTCTCATGAACCGGAAGTTGGATCGTCTCACGCATGGGTATGTAGATTGTCCAAAATCCTGAAATCTATGCCGCTTGGACTCTTCTACTTTGCCTTGTATTTACCCGAATTGGACATGTTCGTAGGGCCCTGCATTGCTGCTCGCAGCTGTATTTTATTTTCGGTTTGTCGTTCAATCAAAGTCATGACATTGAGAACATGAGAATGTGCGTTGATTTTCTCACCGCTCCTAACAATCACCATGCGCAATGCCAAGCTTCAACTGGAGTGGTGTAAAGCACACTGCCATTGGACTCTGGTGAAGTGGAAACACTCTGGAGTGACAAGTCACCCTTCACTATCTAGCAGTCTGATGGATGAATCTGGGTTTGGCGAATGCAAAGAGAATGCTACCTGCCCAAATGAAAAGTGCTAAGTGGAGTGAAGTTTGGTGGAGGAGGAATAATCATCTGGGGTTGTTATCCATAGTTTGAGCTAGGCTCGAGAATTGTGTGCTTCCAACTTTGTGGGAAGGCCCCTTCCAGTTTCAGCAAGACAATGCTCCTGTGCTCCTGTGCACAAAACAAGGTCCATAAAGAAATGGTTTGCCAAGTTTGTTGTGGAAGAACTCAACTGGCCAGCACACAGCCCTGACCTCAACCCCATCAAACACCTTTGGGATGAATTGGAACACCGACTGCAAGCCAGGTCTTATTGCCCAACGTCAGTGCCCAACCTCACTAATGCTGTTGTGGCTGAATGGAAGCAAAACCCCGTAGCCATGTTCCAAAATCTAGTGGCAAGCCTTCCCAGAAGAGTGGAGGCTGTTATAGCACCAAAGGGGAGATACAGATGGGTGACAAATTAAAGGATATACCAACATAAAGTGTCTTGGTAAGGTGTTGTGCCACCATGAGCTGCCAGAACAGCTTCAATGCACCTTTGTATTGATTCTACAAGTCTCTGGAACTCTACGGGATGGGTGGAACACCATTCTTCCAAAAGATATTCCCTCTTTTTCTTTTGATGATGGTGGTGTTGAGCCCAGTCTAACATGTCGGTCCAAAATCTCCCATAGGTGTTCAATTAGCTTGAGATCTGGTGACTGGGAAGGCCATGATATATGATTCACATTATTTTCATACTCATCAAAGCATTCAGTGACCCCTCTTGCCCTGTCAATGGGGGCATTGTCATGCTGAAAGAGACCACTCCCAGGATAGTGGTGATCACTCAGAATACTTTCTGCTGATTTGCAGTGACCTTTCCCTCTCAGGGGACAAGTGGACCCAAACCACGCCAGGAAAATGCCCCAACAGCGTAACAGTGCCACTGGACCCCCTCACTGTAGGGGTCAAGTATTCAGGTCTGTACCATTCTCTTGGTGTAAACCTTGCCTACTTGTCAAGAACATAGTGAAGAATGAATCATCTGACCATATCACTTTTTCGACATGACTGGAGACCAGTGCCTATGGTTTTTGCACCACTGAACCATCTTTCAAAGTAATTTGGATCTTTTCCTCTTGATTGAGGTCAACTGGGCCTGCTCAGCATTTTTATACATGCCACAGTGTATGATAGAATGTTAATTGCGTAACTGTACCATGCAGAACACCTGCATGGAAGAAAATGCATTTGTTGTTTTTTCACTTATTCAGGTTTTTCCTTTAGTTTGTCACCAGTCTGTGTAAACACACACACACACACATGTGTATATATATATATCCAACATGTAAATTATATTTATTTGATTTAATTTGGGAATTATTATCAAAAATATCAATTTTCAATTAAATCGCCAAATTTGTTGATAAGCAAGTCAAACAGTTGAATCAACCTTTATCAAAATGTACGAAAGTCAAAACCTGATTAAAGTAATATTTCTATTAAGTTAAAACAAATATTCACATCTTATCTACAGACAAGGTTCAACTACCTTAAAAAAATAACAAATGTTACAAACATGGACAGGTTGCAGTCATGGAGGAAATGAATGAAAGAAGATAACCAAACCACAGTATTTTTGTCCCAAAGTAATCCAAGGATTTGCCGAGAGCAAAAATCAAAAACCAAAAGACAGCAGAATATTCCAAAAAAAACAGAAATGACACATAGAACCAGACCTAGATGCAGGAGTCAGTTTCCCACTTCCGGCTAACTGTTACAAATGGAATTCTTTCCAGGTTGCCTAAACTGACTACAAACTAAAAAAAAGCCACATATTTCATGTAGTGAAAGACACCCCCTCTACTCCTGACTTCTGCATACTGAATTAATGATCAGGCAGGAGCCAAGGAGTACTGATATCTTCTCTTAGGAAGTTATTGGTTTAGGTCAATCTACAATAACATCTCATATTTTTAAGGTTATAGGTAAATTAACCATCTCCCCTAGTGAGAATTATGGTGACATTACATATTAAGGATTTTCATATCTTTTTGGGAGGGACAGCTTTGGTTATTATGGGAATGTTTGTGAGCTACTACGTGGACAGACTGGATCAAACAATAATTAAACCAAGTTACAAAGTCAGCAGTGACTTCCACTTTATTTTGGTATGGCATGTCCAGAATGTCAAATATAGCACCTTTATGTATATTAACTAATGCGTAAAGTACAGAATCTGACAAGTATGCGGAATGCCAGCATGGGGTTTCCCAGGTCAGCCCTTCAAGACCACCAGATACATAACTCATGATTTTGACATTATGATTTTAAGGTTTGGTTCAGAATCCTCAAGCATTTAATAGTATTTTAAACATTTTAGTTAGTACTTTTTACCTTGCACACAAGTAATAAGGTTTGGGAATTCTGAAATGAATAACAGGAACACCAACAAAAAAATATTTTTGCTTGAATTTGCTACTTGAACTAAAGCATAAAAGTCTCTGGGGTTTCACCGGAAATCCCACATGTATTAAACCCACAGTTTAAGAAACTGTCTGTATGCTGCATCAACCCTGCTGTTTAGAATTCATTCTAAATCTACATCTATAAATAATAAGCTTGTTGTGACTCACACATTGATGTCCCTGCACACACCCCAGCGATCAGCAGCACCACACAGATGGTGCCCAAGATATAGAGATTGCAACGTGCTGTCCCCTGACCTGGGCAAGGAAAACAAAACATGAAAAACAGTCACAGAAAGCTCCTTTTTCAGATAAAGGTGGTGTGCAAATACTTTATAAGTATGCAGGACACTCATTTGTTTTTACTGAACTGATATTTCCCGCTTCTCCAGGCAAAAATTTCAATTCCCTTTGTGACTACCGGAGTTTGTAGGATTAGTTATTCATTATTTTTTAATTTTAATCAGTTAACCAGACGTTTCAAAAATACACGGGTCACAGCCTCCCACACAGGAATTTAGGGTCCAGCTAATAGTACAGGTACCTGCTTTCTGGGGGGTCTGTCTTCCAGCTTGTTCTTCAAGGTCACACTGGACTATCATTTCCCGGTTACTGGGAGCCATCCCACTATTAAACACCTCGGCTGAAACAAAATAATTTCTTCATGTTGCTGTTTTTCTTACAAGTATGTAAGTATAACTGAACACATCTCTGTCTGTATAAAAGGGCCACATGTTTGAGATTTCATTGTCTGTTTCCTGTGCTGGTTCCTGTGCTGACCATCCCCCCTAATTTCAACTCCTACTGTGAAGTAATATTACATCAATGCTAGCCATAAATCACCAAGACCACATCCATATAATTAGACTACAGGTCATGATTTGTCCTTTGATCTGTCCATCACTGCTGTCCACTGACCTTAAGGCCAATGAGGTTAAGGACATAGGTACAGTATAGGGTAACTGTACCCCTCCCCATTGGCAGTTCCCCACCTAGACCAGAACTGTTAATTTACTGAAACAGCACAGACAATTCCCAAGGGTTATGTGCCTCAATACCAATCAATCACACCTTCAAATACAGTCATAGCCCAGGTCCAGTGCTCATAATTTTGTGTTGTGTGTATCATAAAAATTTAAACTGGATGTCTGAATGTCTTACCGATACCCTGATGTGACAGCAAGAGATCCTGAACAGTGCAATTTAACCTTAACAGGGCACAGCAAGTAACTCTACAGTTCATTCTACACAAACCCCACACAATGACCATGCAGATATATTCGCCTCCAACACATGCAATCCACTTAAAATTCACTTGGACTCCACACAAACATTGCACACTGAACTGAAGAAGGACTGGCTCTAAACATTCATAATGCAGCCCAATGATGATTAACTCTATCACTCCCTTCACAATGCACACATTCTCCAGAGAACTCCTCACATAGTCCACAGTGATACAACTGTTGTGCTAATGAATGTCACTTGCCTTAACCCTCTTTTAAAGGTAGGTTTAAAAAATAATTTTGTTCTTTACCACTGGCACACTGTCCATCAACCTGAATAACACATTTTCACGAGATCAAATGACTCAAAAGCCACATGATTCAAAAGCTCAGATCTGATGTGTGTAAAATCAGAGGACTTGTCTCAGGTGTAGAAGCAGTACCTGGGAAGCTGCCTTGCTGCTGGATTTTATGCATCTCCTTTTGCACGTTGGAAATTTTTTTCTCCATGATGCATCTGCAGGTTCTTGCAGGTCACTTCGGCTAATCATCTGCTGGCCTCTCCTCCGGGGTCTGTGAGCTCTGTCTCTATATGACCCTTCTCTGTGGGCGTGGCCCTCAGCCCCTCACTTCTGCTTTTGATGTGATGGAACAGTGATGAAAAGCCTTGGAGGAGCAGGTGCCCACGCGATACGTGTGTCAACGTCTTCTGTAGTTTAAGTGGGGAGTAAATATGGAGTGAAGATCCCAGTACTGTACATGTGTGGGCTAAGTGTGGACCTTGTGTATCAATCAGTTACCCATAGACGGATGCTTTTTGATTTTGCAATGATTACAGGAACTTGGCAAAATTACCCAGTGATCTCTGCACAAAAAGTTGTTCTCCAGTCTGACTTTGGAAAGAGCTGATTTCCTTTTTTGATATCTATCATCAACAGATCTGTAGGATTGTTGTTTAACCCATTTTTAAATTTCTAGCTTCTTCTTTTGATTTCCTGAAAGTCTGTCTCTTAATTACACAGGTGTTAGTGGTTACAATCACATTAATAGCACACTGCAGGTACACATGAATGACCAATCCGAACAAAGAGAGTAAATATGAAAGGAACAAACAGATCCAATAACTGAAACCCAAGTGACCAAACAAAACAGGCAGAAACAAAGATGGCGCAGGAACAGGACGAAGACTCATTCATTTTAAGCTACTAAAAAGAGAGAAAAAGCGAAACAATTTGTGAGACCTTCTGTGAATTTTATATGAATTAAAGTAACACTGTGATTTAGTAAAGCCACTTTTACCACAAGTTAATTGCACAGCAAATGGTTACACTACTTAGTCACACAACAGAGGTCCTTATCAAAGGACACACTGACACAGTGGAATACGTAGTACATTTTAGGAGCAGAGTACTATCAGCAGGAGAAAGAGTAAATACCCATACCCATATTTTAACATTTTAGCCATTTAGCAGGTGCTCTTATCCAGAGTGCGACTTACACAGCTTACACTCTTTTTACATACAATCCTGGATATTTACTGAAGTAATGCAGGTCGAGTACTTTGCTCAGGGGTACAATGGCAGGGCCACACCTGGGATTGATACCAGATCCGGTTCTGTTTGGGTGGCCCTGGGCTGGGGAACCAGCCCACGGAGCATTTACACCAGCAGCCGACTCTGACTCAAACCTTCAACCTCGGTGCCGAGAGGCCAGTTCCTTAACCATTATACTACACTGCCCCCTCCCCCCCCCAACACTGTCTCTGCGTGTGCTGCTGGTGAGGGGGGCACAATGGGGGCTGTCCTGTTTCAGGATTTCATGCCAATTTCTTCTCTCATGTAATCAGCCCAGTCATTTCCTTGAGATGATTTATTTATAAAGTCAGCAGCGGACTGCACGTGTGTTCTTGCTGAAAGCATTTTACTGTGGCCTGATTTAAGAACGGAACCAGTGCCGGTGTATAAAGGTGTTTAGAAAACCCAGGATACACTCCTGCCCTCCAGGAATGAAGTTGTGCCTCTCTGATTCAGTAAAAAATATACTGTTCCATAAATGTGTAACTTTGACAGTCTCAGAATTGTATTTATAGGACTGGGGGTGAGGTGAGTGAAATATAAAAATACTTTGCCAACAGTATTTTTAGACATTCCACAGTGGCAGAGAATGTTCAGTTATACCTAAGTACATCTAAAAAAAACGGCAACAAAAAGGCATAATTTTGTTTCAGCTGAGTTTTATAATTTTGCAATGGCCCCCTGTGACCAGGAGATGAATGTCCATTGTGACCATGAAGAACAAGCTGGGAGATTAGAAAATAGGGATGCATTCCAACCGCTTATTTTTCCTCATTTCCTTGTCTCTTTCCTAGTATGGAACGCCAAACGGGTCAAAAATACATGAAAATTGAAAAACTTCAGCTCATTCCATTTGCTTACTTTATCTCCTTGCTTCCTTTCCTAGTGCCTCTAGCTCCCAGCTCCACCTATCGAAGGATGCAAGGAAAGGACTTGAGGATGGTGGAATTGAGGAAACATGTTTAAAGCAATTGCTCTTTCAACCGTCAGTTTGAAGCAACATCAATTACAAACATGGCAGATGAGAGGTGGATACACAGGTCGATCATTATACATCACTCATTAAAAAAAAATATTTCTGCAAAGGATGAATTCTTCGAGAGCCTCCTAACTCCTAGCTTCTTGAAGCGGCATTTAACAGGTTGGAATGTCTTCATGAATGGCCCACCTCAATCAATTTCCAAGTCAGTCAAGGACCTTGGAGACAAAGGACGAATAAAATAAACAATTGGAATGCAGCCACGTTGATAACTCTTGATTTCAGATGTCAATTTCATGTATTTTCTGACCCGTTTTGCTTTCCATACTAGGAAAAGAGACTAGGAAAGGAAGCAAGGATGTAAAAAATAAGCAGGTCGAACCCATGCTAAGTACCTGTACATTTAACTGAATGTACATTTAAGACACTAAATCCCTCTGTGGGAAGTTGTATGCCTGTATTTTTTAATTATTTACAAATTCTACGCAATAAGTTTGGACACAAAGGGAACTGAAAACTTTTGCATGTGGGAAATGGGAAGTGGGAAATACCAGTGCAGTAAAAATAGATGGGTGTTCTGCATACTTGGAAATGATTTGCACATCATTTTGTCTGAAAAAGGAATTTATTTTCTGTGACTGTTTTTCCCATTTTGTATTCCTTGCCCAGGTCAGGGGACAGCATGTTGCTATCTGTATATCTTGGGCACCATCTGTGTGGTGCTGCTGATCGCTGGGGTGTGTGCAGGGATATCCATGTGTGAGTCACAACACGCTAGATGTAGATTTAGAATGAATTCTAAACTGCAGGGCTGGTGCAGCATACAGACTATTATTAAGCTGTGGGGTTAATACATGCGGGATTTAATGTGTGACATGGTCATATATATATATACCCAGTTTAGTCTAACCCCAGAGTGTTTTATACTTCAGTTCAAGTACGAAATTTAGGACATTGATGTTTATGTTATTCATTTCAGAATTCCTGAACCTCATTACTTGTATGCAGGGTAAAAAAAATGTTAAAAATATTATTAATGCATGATGATTCTAAACAAAACCTTAAAATCATAATGTCAAAATCGTGAGCTATGTATCCAGGGATCTTTTCAGAATTCCAAAAAATAACCGAACAAAAAAACGGAATTCAGTTTAACAGAGGAAGGCACTAAAAACATTATGATAATATCTTGCATCAGCAAAGTTAATAATTTATGTCTGAAGTTACAGCTATGGTGTTTATTCTTAAAAACAAATCAATAATCTTCACTCATGTTCAAAATAGAAAAATCAGTGATGTGGCAATTTAAAAAATACAAAAAAATACTGACAAGTTTGTTTCATTGGGATGGCAGGTATGCCATCCTGCCAAGTTACGCCTTGGCGGGGGCATGCCCCATACCTATACAGCACCGAGAGTTTGGCACTTTTCAGGGTTCCCCACAGAAATAAGCACAACAGCCACAGACACTCAGCCCTTAAAAAACATTAAATTCTGTACATTCTGACCCCATTTCAACAGACAGAATTCATAAACAACTTCACATGTCGTTATGTTGTGTAGTTATGTCGTGGTGGCGTACTGCCAAAGTTACGCACTAGAAAGCCAGAGGTCGAAGGATCAAATCCCATTTCACCCTCAGGTAGATATTTTCATGTTTTAGACTAATGTTTTCTTACGCTTGTATTTGCTTCATCAAAAGTCACTCACGGCCGCCTATATGCATTTCATGACGGCAAATGTATTGATTTTCTTAAAAACTTACACCAGTTGACCACTGTGCCATTTCTACTAACTATATTTCTTCACATGGCTACTGTACAAAACATTCTTATCAGCAAATGACACGTTTCTACATTCATGTTACCTTGCCATGTCTGTTCGTAAATGTGAACGTAACATTCTGCGAGGAAAATGTCCCCATGGGGATAAAGAAGTTTTCTATATATGTATGTACAATATGTATTTTACATGCAGTATTTATTATAAGTAGCAAATATAGAAGAACTTGTACATTTAGTAAAAATAATTTTACAAGCAAGTATGAACATATGTTTTCTGGAGAAATGTGCTTCCTCTAGTTATTCCCCAGCAGTTTTGTACATGAATTTAAATGTGTTGCATGAGGCAATTAGAAATATTTGACACAAAGTTTGAATGACATTGTAAAATGGTAAGATTAAAAAACACAGGGCCAAGTGACTTGAAACAATTGAGGAAACATTGGGCAGCATTGCTTTGGAATACAGATTATTTAATTTCGGTGAGGCAAGATAGCCTATATTGTTTGTAGTACAGTAACTTGGCGTCATTTTGATATCAATACTTTTAATGGCAGGCCTAGATTTTGCCAGTTTGAATGAATGAGTTATAGACAGAGTATGTCTTGTATGTGTGAGTAACTTGGCATTTTTGTATGTTGAAAACGTGTTTTTTTATGCGATTATCAGTTAGAAAAGCTAACTGCTAACTTTGTTATAACGTTCAAGCTAGCACTCTTTCTTAAATTTTTGCTTGTGTAAGCATCCTGAGGTAATGTGAAAAAGTACAGTCTCACTGCCCATGTGGATATGGTTGTGTGCATGTCTGTAGGTGGATGGAGGGGCCTTAAAAAGTCTTTAAAATCTGAATAGGGAAGTCCTTTTTAGGCCCATAATTATGATTGATACACTACAATCAGTTATTTAAAAAATAATAATTTTTGTATATGTTGTTACATTTATGTTGAGATTAAAGTAAGAGTAAAGTTAAAGTTTGAAAAAATCACACATACTTGGCATTTATGTATAACTCAAAATGCCCCATGAGCCAAAATGTCCACCAGGGGCTTCTTCCCCAGGGGCTTCTTCCCCGTCTTTACTAAATTTTATATTTAGCTTTATAATAACAAAGCTGTAGTCTGTTGCAATTTAATTACCTTATGTATGTTTTTTACTTAAACATGCTTCTAGTGTACATATTACATTGATCAAATCATGTATATTTAAAAATAGACATTGGGCCTCATTCACAAAACGTACAATCACATTTGATTGTAAATTGTGTGTAAGAACGTTTCCAAGAATATTTCGGAATTCATTTTTTTCTTATCTGTATTTGTTCATGGCTGTTTCCTTATGCTAATCACAAAAACAGGATTGTGCATAAAATTTACAAACAATCAGCATTCTTCATCTCATAAACCTGGGATATGCACAAAAATTCGAAGTTCTGCACATATGTCATGAATCCCATATTGGTTTTTCGTAGGAACATTTTTAAGAACAAATGTAAGAATAATGTAAGAAAGGTTTTATGAATGAGGTCCATTGTTCTTGGGTCTCAATAATAAAGGGGGGCGTTGTACACCAGTTTACCAAATGATATGGTAGGCCTGGTATTGTCACACTTGGCCTTATTGATAGCTTTTGGTACCTTTTGTCAGAGATGTCAGGACAGGCTACTCTAGATGTAAAGTAGACAATGATAAATAATTTACTTTTTTTTTCTTATTTTTTATTTGCTCATAAAACAGGTTTAAAGAAGACATGAATGACAGTAAATGTGCTGGAGAACCCAAATCTATTAGCGGCTTTGAGGGACTCCCAGTGTTTATAATATTCTATAAGTAGGATTATAATTTTTCAGTGATAACAGAAACTTGGCAAAATCACCCAGTGATCTCTACACAAAAAGTTGTTCTCCAGAGCCGACTTTCTTTTTTGATATCTAGTATCAACAGATCTGTAGGATTGTTGTTTAGCTGGTTTTTAAATTTCTAGCTTCTTCTTTTGATTTCCTGAAAGCCTGTCTCTTAATTACACAGGTGTTAGTGGTTACAATCACATTAATAGCACACCGCAGGTACACATGAATGACCAATTCACACAAAGAGAGTAAATATGAAAGGAACAATCAGATCCAATAACTGAAACCCAAGTGACCAATCAAAACAGGCAGAAACAAAGATGCTGCAGGAACAGGATGAAGACTCATTCATTTTAAGCTATTAAAAAGAGAGAAAAAGCGAAACAATTTGTGAGACCTTCTGTGAATTTTATATGAATTAAAGTAACACTGTGATTTAGTAAAGCCACTTTTACCACAAGTTAATTGCACAGCAAATGGTTACATTACTTAGTTACACAACAGATGTCCTTATCAAAGGACACACTGACACAGTGGAATACGTAGTACATTTTAGGAGCAGAGTACTATCAGCAGGAAAAAGAGTAAATACCCATACCCATATTTTAACATTTTAGGCATTTAGCAGGTGCTGTTATCCAGAGTGTGACTTAATTGCACAGCTTACAATCTTTTTACATACAATATCCTGGATATTTACTGAAGTAATGCAGGTCGAGTACTTTGCTCAGGGGTACAATGGCAGGGCCACACCTGGGATTGATACCAGATCCGGTTCTGTTTGGGTGGCCCTGGACTGGGGAACCAGCCCACGGAGCATTTACACCAGCAGCCGACTCTGACTCAAACCTTCAACCTCGGTGCCGAGAGGCCAGTTCCTTAACCATTATACTACACTGCCCCCTCCCCCCCCCAACACTGTCTCTGTGTGTGCTGCTGGTGAGGGGGGCACAATGGGGGCTGTCCTGTTTCAGGATTTCATGCCAATTTCTACTCTGATGTAATCAGCCCAGTCATTTCCTTGAGATGATTTATTTATAAAGTCAGCAGCGGACTGCACGTGTGTTCTTGCTGAAAGCATTTTACTGTGGCCTGATTTAAGAACGGAACCAGTGCTGGTGTATAAAGGTGTTTAGAAAACCCAGGATACACTCCTGCCCTCCAGGAATGAAGTTGTGCCTCTCTGATTCAGTAAAAAATATATATAGGTAGTAAATATACTACCTAACTCCTAGCTTCTTGAAGCGGCATTTAACAGGTTGGAATGTCTTCATGAATGGCCCACCTCAATCAATTTCCAGGTCAGTCAAGGACCTTGGAGACAAAGGACGAATAAAATAAACAATTGGAATGCAGCCACGTTGATAACGCTTGATTTCAGATGTCAATTTCATGTATTTTCTGACCCGTTTTGCCTTCCATACTAGGAAAAGAGACTAGGAAAGGAAGCAAGGATGTAAAAAATAAGCAGTTCGAACCCATGCTAAGTACCTGTACGTTTAACTGAATGTACATTTAAGACACTAAATCCCTCTGTGGGAAGTTGTATGCCTGTATTTTTTAATTATTTACAAATTCTACGCAATAAGTTTGGACACAAAGGGAACTGAAAACTTTTGCATGTGGGAAGTGGGAAATACCAGTGCAGTAAAAATAGATGGGTGTTCTGCATACTTGGAAATGATTTGCACATCATTTTGTCTGAAAAAGGAATTTATTTTCTGTGACTGTTTTTCCCATTTTGTATTCCTTGCCCAGGTCAGGGGACAGCATGTTGCTATCTGTATATCTTGGGCACCATCTGTGTGGTGCTGCTGATCGCTGGGGTGTGTGCAGGGATATCCATGTGTGAGTCACAACACGCTAGATGTAGATTTAGAATGAATTCTAAACTGCAGGGCTGGTGCAGCATACAGACTATTATTAAGCTGTGGGGTTAATACATGCGGGATTTAATGTGTGACATGGTCATATATATATATACCCAGTTTAGTCTAACCCCAGAGTGTTTTATACTTCAGTTCAAGTACGAAATTTAGGACATTGATGTTTATGTTATTCATTTCAGAATTCCTGAACCTCATTACTTGTATGCAGGGTAAAAAAAATGTTAAAAATATTATCAATGCATGATGATTCTAAACAAAACCTTAAAATCATAATGTCAAAATCGTGAGCTATGTATCCAGGGATCTTTTCAGAATTCCAAAAAATAACCGGACAAAAAAAATGAAATTCAGTTTAACAGAGGAAGGCACTAAAAACATTGTGATAATATCTTGCATCAGCAAAGTTAATAATTTATGTCTGAAGTTACAGCTATGGTGTTTATTCTTAAAAACAAATCAATAATCTTCACTCGTGTTCAAAATAGAAAAATCAGTGATGTGGCAATTTAAAAAATACAGAAAAAATACTGGCAAGTTTGTTTCATTGGGATGGCAGGTATGCCATCCTGCCAAGTTACGCCTTGGCGGGGGCATGCCCCATACCTATACAGCACCGAGAGTTTGGCACTTTTCAGGGTTCCCCACAGAAATAAGCACAACAGCCACAGACACTCAGCCCTTAAAAAACATTAAATTCTGTACATTCTGACCCCATTTCAACAGACAGAATTCATAAACAACTTCACATGTCGTTATGTTGTGTAGTTATGTCGTGGTGGCGTACTGCCAAAGTTACGCACTGGAAAGCCAGAGGTCGAAGGATCAAATCCCATTTCACCCTCAGGTAGATATTTTCATGTTTTAGACTAATGTTTTCTTACGCTTGTATTTGCTTTATCAAAAGTCACTCACAGCCACCTATATGCATTGCATGACGGCAAATGTATTGATTTTCTTAAAAACTTACACCAGTTGACCACTGTGCCATTTCTACTAACTATATTTCTTCACATGGCTACTGTACAAAACATTCTTATCAGCAAATGACACGTTTCTACATTCATGTTACCTCGCCATGTCTGTTCGTAAATGTGAACGTAAAATGCTGCGAGGAAAATGTCCCCATGGGGATAAAGAAGTTTTCTATATATGTATGTACAATATGTATTTTACATGCAGTATTTATTATAAGTAGCAAATATAGAAGAACTTGTACATTTAGTAAAAATAATTTTACAAGCAAGTATGAACATATGTTTTCTGGAGAAATGTGCTTCCTCTAGTTATTCCCCAGCAGTTTTGTACATGAATTTAAATGTGTTGCATGAGGCAATTAGAAATATTTGACACAAAGTTTGAATGACATTGTAAAATGGTAAGATTAAAAAAAACAGGGCCAAGTGACTTGAAACAATTGAGGAAACATTGGGCAGCATTGCTTTGGAATACAGATTATTTAATTTCGGTGAGGCAAGATAGCCTATATTGTTTGTAGTACAGTAACTTGGCGTCATTTTGATATCAATACTTTTAATGGCAGGCCTAGATTTTGCCCGTTTGAATGAATGAGTTATATACAGAGTATGTCTTGTATGTGTGAGTAACTTGGCATTTTTGTATGTTGAAAACGTGTTTTTTTATGCGATTATCAGTTAGAAAAGCTAACTGCTAACTTTGTTATAACGTTCAAGCTAGCACTCTTTCTTAAATTTTTGCTTGTGTAAGCATCCTGTGGTAATGTGAAAAAGTGCAGTCTCACTGCCCATGTGGATATGGTTGTGTGCATGTCTGTGGGTGGATGGGGGGGCCTTAAAAAGTCTTTAAAATCTGAATAGGGAACTCCTTTTTAGGCCCATAAGTATGATTGATACAATCAGTTATTTAAAAAATAATAATTTTTGTATATGTTGTTACATTCATGTTGAGATTAAAGTAAGAGTAAAGTTTGAAAAAAATCACACATACTTGGCATTTATTTATAACTCAAAATGCCCCATGAGCCAAAATGTCCACCAGGGGCTTCTTCCCCAGGTAGGGGGGCATCTTTACTAAATTTTATATTTGCTTTATAATAACAAAGCTGTAGTCTGTTGCAATTTAATTACCTTATATATGTTTTTTACTTAAACATGCTTCTAGTGTACATATTACATTGATCAAATCATGTATATTTAAAAATAGACATTGGGCCTCATTCACAAAACGTGTACGATCACATTTGATTGTAAATTGTGTGTAAGAACGTTTCCAAGAACGTTTTTCTTATCTGTATTTGTTCATGGCTGTTTCCTTATGCTAATCACAAAAACAGGATTGTGCATAAAATTTACAAACAATCAGCATTCTTCATCTCATAAACCTGGGATATGCACAAATACGAAGTTCTGCACATATGTCATGAATCCCATATTGGTTTTTCGGAGGAACATTTTTAAGAACAAATGTAAGAATAATGTAAGAAAGGTTTTATGAATGAGGTCCATTGTTCTTGGGTCTCAATAATAAAGGGGGGCATTTTACACCAGTTTACCAAATTATATTGTAGGCCTGGTAGTGTCACACTTGGCCTTATTGATAGCTTCGTACATTTTGTCAGAGATGTCAGGACAGACTACTCTAGATGTAAAGTAGACAATGATAAATAATTAACTTTTTTTTCTTATTTTTTATTTGCTCATAAAACAGGTTTAAAGAAGACATGAATGACAGTAAATGTGCTGGAGAGCCCAAATCTATTAGTGGCTTTGAGGGACTCCCAGTGTTTATAATATTCTATAAGTAGGATTAGAATTTTTCAGTGATGAAACACATGAATGACCAATCCGCACAAAGAGAGTAAATATGAAAGGAACAATCAGATCCAATAACTGAAACCCAAGTGACCAATCAAAACAGGCAGAAACAAAGATGGCGCAGGAACAGGACGAAGACTCGTTCATTTTAAGCTCCTGAAAAGAGAGAAAAAGCGAAACAATTTGTGAGACCTTCTGTGAATTTTATATGAATTAAACACTGTGATTTAGTAAAGCCA
Source organism: Anguilla anguilla (assembly GCF_013347855.1). Classification (NCBI taxonomy): domain Eukaryota; kingdom Metazoa; phylum Chordata; class Actinopteri; order Anguilliformes; family Anguillidae; genus Anguilla; species Anguilla anguilla. The sequence goes on along the minus strand of NC_049202.1, from coordinate 59,831,502 downwards.
CTTTTACCACAAGTTAATTGCACAGCAAATGGTTACACTACTTAGTCACACAACAGAGGTCCTTATCAAAGGACACACTGACACAGTGGAATACGTAGTACATTTTAGGAGCAGAGTACTATCAGCAGGAGAAAGAGTAAATACCCATACCCATATTTTAACATTTTAGCCATTTAGCAGGTGCTCTTATCCAGAGTGTAACTTACACAGCTTACACTCTTTTAACATACAATCCTGGATATTTACTGAAGTAATGCAGGTCGAGTACTTTGCTCAGGGGTACAATGGCAGGGCCACACCTGGGATTGATACCAGATCCGGTTCTGTTTGGGTGGCCCTGGACTGGGGAACCAGCCCACGGAGCATTTACACCAGCAGCCGACTCTGACTCAAACCTTCAACCTCGGTGCCGAGAGGCCAGTTCCTTAACCATTATACTACACTGCCCCCTCCCCCCCCCAACACTGTCTCTACGTGTGCTGCTGGTGAGGGGGGCACAATGCGTGCCGTCCTGTTTCAGGATTTCATGCCAATTTCTACTCTCATGTAATCAGCCCATTTGATTCCTTGAGATGATTTATTTATAAGGTTATGAAATATAGCTGCAGACTGCACGTGTGTTCTTGCTGCAAGCATTTCACTGTGGCCTGATATAAGAACGGAACCAGTGCCGGTGTATAATGGTGTTTCGAAAACCCAGCATACACTCCTGCCCTCCAGGAATGAAGTTGTACCTCTCTGATTCAGTAAAACATATACTGTTCCATGGCTGCCCCATGGTGAATGTTACTTTGATTAGCTGACTGGTCATGACATACTAATATCAACAACTGTCCACTGTAACATTGTTCTATAGCGACTGTGTGAAAAAGTGTTTGTGCTCACCTGCGAATGCTAAGTCATCCTCTTGGCTGTCTTCTCCCCTGAAAGATAAAAATGGAGTGTTACCTGTGTGTTTCACTGTGAAAGCTCCTTACAGTTCAGATACCCAAACAGGAGCCACATCCACACCAGACTTGCAGGTTTGTCTCCAGGTAAAATGAAACTCTGTAATTCTGAGCTGAGGCTTACAGGAGATGGGTCCGATGGTCATGCGATTCTCGAGGGAGATGGAACGGGACACTCTGGACCTGCATGTCTGTGAAAAGAGAATTACTGAATGAATAAAAGATTGTTAGCTGCTGCTAACAGTGTACATTAATCTCAATGAGGTAATTACAATTACATCTGTCTCTCTCATTGTGCCAAAACATGGTGAAATACTTAACACAGCATAAAATTGGACATATTAATGGTATAAAATTGGTCTTTTAATTTGCCCCGTCTAACTACAGGACATGAGTAAACCCTACTTGCCAGCACGACCACTCCGCTCTGCTGCAGTGGGGCGACTCGCGCTCCCTGCTATCAGGCTGAATGGTTCTAACTTGTCCCGACCACAGAGCTTTTCCACCCGAGTTCCCCAGTGGTGGAACGAACTCCTCATTCCTCTACGAACCACTCGGTCATTGCCCATCTTCCGCTGTGGTCTAAAGACACATCTCTTCTGACTGTGCAGTCTGAAGAGATGCAGGGCACTCCCAACCTAGGATTGTTCTTATGACTTGAATCCTTATAATTTGTTCCTGCAGCACTTTAATATCACACTTGTATCTCCATCCAACACTTATATTGCACTTGTATTGTTATCTTGATATTGTAGCTCGTTGTCATTCCTCCTAGTTTGACATACAATAACTTTCTGACCTAGCCTATGCTTAGTGTGAAAGAGACTTAACGCATTCATGGCTATGGATAACTGTAACATAATAAGTATTGTACCTTATCGTTTTGTAGTCCTTCCAATTACTTTCGGTATGCATATGCACTTATTGTACGTCGCGTCTGCCAAATAAATATAATGTAATGTCTGCAGTATTGGTCAGAATTGGGTTTTTGCCAAACCTAGGCAGAGGGCATTCTGCTGGCGAAAGATGACCCCAGCACTGTAGGGAAAACAGAACTCACCTGGGAGCAGCCGGCCTGTGTGGGGTCGCACATGCTCAGGCTGCAGTGCAGGTAGATGGTGTCATAGTCACCAGAGAATAAGTTCACCAAGATAGTGAAACGGCCGGGGAGAGAGGGTCCACTTTCTTCCACTTTCACCAGGCGACTGTTGCTAGGGCACCTGGAGGACGGCCACGGAGGCAGGAAAACAACATTTTACAAAAAGCGCACATGCACACACTCACGCACATACACACATACGCACACACACAGATATATATATACACACACACACACACTCACACAAACAGACACACAGACCTTTCCTCATTCTAACATACTTCACATGCTGATTTATCTTTTATCCCCCAGTCCCATAGAGCAGACCAGTGCGCACGCCCCCCAATGTGTGTCCTTCATCCCATTGCTACTTCTCAAGTCTCTACTTGTCTCCAATTTGTTCAAAATTCTGCAGCCATAATTCTTACAAAAACAAGAAAATATTGCCACATAGCTCCCATCCTGTTCTCACTCCACTGGCTACCACTTCACACTAGATCAGATTTCAAACTACTCATAGATTTCAAACTACTGTTAACTTATAAAGCACTGCATGGATCGGCACCGTCGTACCTCACCAATCTCATTACACCATACACACCAGCACGCACCCTACGCTCCCAAGATGACTTTTAACAGTTCCTAGGTTTAAAAAAAAATCAGCAGGGGGCAGAGCATTCCAATATCGTGCTCCCTACCTTTGGAATGCTCTTCCCCCATCAATTTGACATGCAAGTTCTGTTAATATTTTAAAAAGTAAACTTAAAACACATTTTTTCTCACTCTCTTATGAACCCCGTTGATTTTATGTTTTGTTGTTTTGCTGTTTTTGATGATGTTGTTGTTATACTGTTGCTCAGTCCCACCAGCTGAGCTGCACAGACACTGTGACTGAGCATCCTTCAGATCGCTGAGCATCCTTCAGATCTTGTGCAGCTGACGCAGAAAGACGCCAGACTCCTGACTGACGTGACTACGGCACCGCGAGGTGGTAACGACCAAAACCGTACATTTCTGGATGATGCTGCTGGCAACTATCCATCACCCCACCCCAGCTCTCCTGCTGATAGCCCTGTTGATGATGACCAGGTACTGACCTGTTCTGAATCAGGAAGAAGCGTACGGGGCCATCCGAGTCAGCAGTGGGCGTGGCGTAGCAGTTTTCCAGAACGACAGCAAACCTGTCTGAAGCTGCCTCCTCTGCAGACACGCCCACATGGAGGGCGGAGCCAAGGGGCAGGACGACCGCGCCCGCGGAGTAGGGGTCTGTGTAGTCAGCGTTGCGGTAGAGAGCCATGGCTGCCCTGGGCCTGGAGCCTGCCTGCACCACTGCTCCCTCCACTGACCTAACCAATACCATAAAATAAGGCAAATTATGTATTTCCCACTGACAACACAGGCCAGCCCAACTAGACACATTTCCAAAAGATGCTCATGAAACGGGTTCATCTGAAAAGAACAAAGATTGTGATTTAGCACAGAAAAAAACAAGAGCACACACACATACAGAACAGAAGCTTAATAGACTACTTTAGGGTAATTACATTGTGTGGTGTAAATAAAACATTGAGATTGTTAGTTGAAATTCATGTAGTATGGCATTTATTTAGTGTAGTCGTAGTAGTCATAATGGTAATAGTAGCAGTAGCAGTATTAGTACCAGCAGTAATAGGAAAAGTAGTAGTATCAGTAGTAGTATCAGCAGCAGTAATAGTAGTACTAGCAGTAATAGTAGCTCGTAGTAGTATTAGCTCGTAGTAGCAGCTAGTAGTAGTAGTATGTAACAGGTTTTGCAGTCCTTCTCCCCACAAACCATACAATTCTCAATTCTGGGACGCATACGGGTTTTATTGTCGCCTTTTACAAGTACGCTGGTACACAAATAAAACAAAATAAAATAAAACACACACGGTAAGGAAGGGGATTACACAGTACGTCAACCCCCGTGCATCTCTCAATCCACCGCGCCGGTCTCACATCAGGCAGAGCATATAAACAATTACCAATCAAACCTAATTGCAGACAGCCGTGGTTACAGACCAACTCCGCCTGCAGATGGCGCCCTAACCACACCACCCCTCCAAACAAAAATAGTAACAGTAGCAGTAGTAATAATACTCACAAATCGGGTCTGACGGCCACATCCAGGTTGGACTCAGCATCCAGAGGATATACGCAGGAGAATGGAAATCTCTCCGGGACTGACAAATTTCCGTTTTCCGCGTTAATGGGGTAAACAAATAAACTGTTTGAATAAATGGCATGGGTGCTGTTTGTCTGTTGGAAAAAATAAAAGGCAAAAAACACTGGAGTAAAACAATCATGCGTGTATGTAAATTGAGGGATCTGCTTGAACAGCTGATCTCTCACAAAGATTATGTTCGAAATAAGCTTTCATCTTGCATTTGGTGCAACACGTCAATAACACAAACGCAAGTGTCTCCGCTAGTTTCTGACCGACATTGTTATTTTCCCGTTTTGATGCAGCTGAAAGTTCGTACTATGACCAGCCAACACCTGGTCTAAAGTTATATCACAGTTTCTTTGTTATTTCAAGGACGCAATATTAAGACAGTAACCTGCCTACGTAGGCGGATGCGCAACACTCAGGGTCACGCACAAACATGCATAAAATATCAAGATTACAATGTGAAAGTTTATCATTGTGTTTTGTGTATATAAAAAATACAGAATAAACATACAACATTTCATAATGGATGTTAATCCAAATTAGACAATTGCAGTAATGATGAATACAATTAGCCGATGGGGAATTTTGGGACAATGGTTATCCAATTAAGACGTGTCTGAGGACATCGTATTCATAACATCGCATTGCGGACTGTCAAAATCACGACTCTTTCAAAAATGCAGCAATGGCTGCATTCATAGAAGTCAAGCAGTCACAAGTATTAAAAAATACTTGTGACTGCTCGACAAATCTGCAAAAACTTCCCCTCAGATGTCATATGCAGCAAATTGACACGTATGAATTAATTAAGCGGCTAAATCTTTTTGGACCCTGTGCCTTACTCTGAGCTTGAACTAGCAAAAGTGGGTCTGGTCCAGGGGGGCAGCTTTCGGTTTTCAACGTCAGCACCGTATGTAATGCACCCTGTTGATATTTTCGCAAATTAAAATTTAAAAAAAAGCAAGTTTCCCCATTGGGCTCCATTCATTTTTGACAGCAAAAATAAAATATTTCCACTCAAATATTGATATTAACTGTACGTGCATTATATTCGGAAGAAAATCACATTATTTTTCCGAGGTAAAATATTGTTTTCCGACCACAGACAAAGATACATTTTTTAAAAATGTATTATGAAGTGAATTTAGTGCCAATATTATTTACACGTGTTTCACAACTCACGCTTGTTTTGTGCACAATACCATAATTCACACCTGTTTACGCATTGTAAAACTACAAATCCTGTTTTACAAATCCTAAACTATAAATTGCAAAATACAAATCTCAAGTTGTGGACACACAAAACGTGTTTTACGCATCACAAAACTACAAATCCTGTTTTACAAATCTCAAACTACAAACTGCAAAATAAAAATCTCAAGCTGTGGACACAAAAATACAAATCATTTTGGCATTATTTTTCCGTGTAGTAATGGAAAAAAATCCACACGTGTATGCACCAATCAGAATTATGGTACTTACAGCCAATCAGAGGAAGAGGAGCTGTCTCTACATATATACTGTAGTCTAAGGTTTCTATTAGCGTCGCTGTCTCTACATATTATATTCTACGCTCTGGTCACACCATAAATATACTTGCGTATTGTGCTTTAGGCTATGTGCTAATAGTGTTAAAATATAGCCCTTTGAATGCTTTATTTAATACTATGAAGACTTTCAGTAAATGTAATCTCTATGTATTATGATGCAAAAAAGGCAACAGAGGATCAAAAATAAAGTATGAGTATTTTACCATTTGAGAAAACCAATAGATGTATCACGAAAACCAAGCAAGCACATATTGTGTATAGATATGCATATAGTATATTGCCACTGCAAAGAAAAGGCTTGTAGCACATATTCTTTTTGAGTTGAATTTGTTCCACACCAATGGTGGTGAGGGCATGGCCTTACCCTCAGCTGAGTCCCACAGTTCCCCCCTCTGCGCTCCACCCGAAACCACAACATGCCGTTGTTCTCCTGGTGCGCGGTGCAGCGGAAGTCGGCCAGGTGTGCGCTCGATGGGTCCAGACCTACAGCCTCCAGGTGAGCTCTGTCTAACCCCGCCTGCATGAAGCTACTCTCACACACCAGCTCCCGGGTTTGCAACACCTGGATTGGCGACTCTGAACGATAAAAAGGACATGAGAGTTCTCAAGCCATGCATTCCACTGATTCACCAACTCCTTTCTCCACTGACATCCATATGTTGTTTTCTCTTTTCTTTATTCTTCATTTTATTTTAATTTTTAGTAAATATCTTCTCATATATTTTTGTAAGCTGCTGTAACACTACAATTTCCTGATAGATAGATACTTTTTTGATCCTATCTCAAAGAAACATACTGACAGACTGTTCTTATTTAATTATTTCTCATATCAGAATTTCAGCTTTTTAGTTTACTTTACAATAAATAAATTGATGGTTGCATGAATTATGGATTCTAGACAAAACATATTGATTGATCTTTCTTTTCTACTCATGACTCATATCTGAATCTCAGCTTTGTAATTTATTTTTAAAAATAAATTTATGGTTGGGTAAAACATAAACTGGCTGTTATGTTTCCTGTTACCTCCGAAGCTTAACTGCCTGGCCCCCCAAGCTGGATCTGTTGGATAATGCATTTGATAAACAGTTAAGTACTCCTTTTCATAAAATTTTATTTCAATCTTTGGTTGACAGGCCTCCAGTGTCAGTCAAGTCAGCCAACAATTAAATATTGAATAAAGAATTCTATGCCGATGCATTGACTTAACATGCACACTATGCTTACAGTTTTTTTTCCAAATAGGACTGATATGTTCTCTTGCTCATGTTTGAGAGTCAATTTAAAACAATTATAGAAACATAAGAGAAGATTTCCTACCTGAGCAAACCACACCAGCATCTTCATGGTGACCACAGTTGTGTGAGCCAACCCCAGGGTGTGGGCACTGTGTCAGGGAGGATTCGTTTCCAGAGCACCTCACATCATCCAACCAGATGGGCCCGCTGCCCTGTCCAAAGTGGGCACTGCTTTGAGCAGCCAGAGCTCTGCCACAGCCCACCTGTCTACACACCACCTCAGCGTTGTTTATGTTCCAGATGTCATCACACACCGTTCCCCATTGGCCATCATGGTAGACCTCGACCCTGCCAGAGCACTGATCTCCTCCATTCACCAGTCTGATCTGGGCACCGGCTATATGAAAAACATGTAAAAACTGTCATGAAAAGATTCGCATTCGTGGGTGATTATATCAAATTTTCTTTGGGGTTGCTGGGTGGCTTATTCAGTTAAACCAGCATGCTGTGGTGCATGGTTGAGCGTCACAGCCTCGAGTTGAATCCAGACCATGCCAGTGCCAACTGTGGCCGATAGATCTGTAGGACGATGCGTAGTTGGCTATTGCATTGGCGAGAAGGTTCACTCCGTTAGGGGTCTACGTTCATCACTCTCTAGTGAACCCCACTGCTCGATTGGGATACCCAAGTACTGTATATCAAAGTCGCGTTTGAAATGTCTTCTTTCGACAGCACTCTCTGTGAGCTTGGCTGTAGTGGACGGTGTGAAAACAAGCAGCTGACGACACCACGTGTTTCGGATGAGAACCATGGTTGCCTACATTCTTGCGAATCGGTAGTAGGTTTTGCGCTTATGAACAAGCTGCGGTTGCAGATTGTACATTCCAAATTGGGGTCACAAAAGGATCTATGATCCCACACTGGCAGCAAATTCTTTTTCCTCAAAAAGAAGAGTTTATTTTACATCCTTTTTTTCAAAAAAAGGGAGAGATATAATGAAATGTTTCAAAATGTTACCTGTAATCATGTTAAACTGAGAGGTTTATTTTTAAAAAATTGTATTTTTTTTCATTTTTAATGAAACAAGCCTGATCTGAAGGATAAAGTTTTTTCACACAATTGTATTTAAATCTTGGGTTGACAGCCGCTTGGTGTCAGTCATGTATGCCAACAAATAACAATGGTAGATCTCCACTCTGCCAGAGCATGGGTCATCTCCATTCACCAGTCTGATCTGGTCACTGGCTACAACAATCATATGAACAGACCAATGAGTTTTGTGTTTTCTTTCCTACGAATGTCACACAATTCATTGAATTCACTGAACGTGCCATTGAGGTGCAGGTTTGCGCGCCAAAAATTCACTTTCTGATGGTAATCAGTAGAAAATGAGGCCAAGGTAGAATAAATAATATTGGCTATTTCTTAAGGGTTGCGAGTTTGTGGTCATTGGGGTTATTTCTGTAGGAAACCCTGGAAAGTGCCGCAGTGCTGTATAGGTATGGGGCATGCCCCGCCAAGCTGTAACTTGCCGGACAGCACACCTGCCATCCCACAATGTGGCGTACAGCACTCTGTTTCTTGTTTCTTATTAAAAGCAATGTTAAAACTGTTCATATTATTGGCCTGCTTTTTTGCACTGTATTTTTCTATTGTGGGTTCTCTTAAATGTAGCTTATCCAAAGATGTTGGGCCAATAACATTATGCCACTGGCCAGTCTCTTCCTAAAGGTGCACTGTGATAACGCGAACGGGTGTGTCGCTTCATAGCCGTTACTGTATTGTAGGGCTGCCGCAATTAGTCGACGTAATCGACGACGTTGATGCTGAAAATGCATCGACTTAAATATTTTAAACCGACACATCGTTTTTTTTTTATTTTTATGAATTTACCTTTTTGATTTCTAAAATGCTTCAATTCATTGTAACAAAGGTTTTTCTTCAATATCACTACGTAATTGCTACATAACATTAGTCGTTTTTGGCTCCAGTCATTGGTCGGCTCCAGTCAACGCTACAGTTTTTATGGCGGCAGCAGCAGAGTCCGACTCGGTTGCTAAAGAGGTTCAGAGGTTCCAAAAATAGCTGTGCGTAATACCACACATGTTGTTTACGGTGGTGTCACCATTTTCAGTACAGTCTGGCTTGATTAACAATTCATTTATTCAGTAGGTGAAAGTATAAGCTTTCTAACAATGTATAACATGTCTAATTTTGCTTTTGGAATAGCGTTTTATAGGTCAGTGTAACCAAAATATTCTTATTATTGTGTAACCTCATAGCTGTTACTGTATTATGTATCATAGCATGGCTGGAACGCTGTATTGACCAATCAGCATCTAGGACCAGAACTATCTGTTTTATAATTAAGCAATAAGGCACAAGAGGCCATGCTATATTGTAGATATAGTCATGGATAATGTGGGTTGTTAGGCACAATGTGAAGAGGAGTGCCTGCAATCCATTTAGTCGCAACTATATTCACAATTTACCACAGCCTCAATTAGTGCCTTATTGCTTTTATAAAATGGGGGTAATATCATTAATGTTATAGCCAAATAAAAATACTCAAATGCTCAATACATGTGATCATTAATTAATTCATTAATTAATGAAATATTGACACAAGTTAATTTGCTATCAACTATTTGTGGTACAGTGAATAGAGCCACTTTCTAGCTAAAGTTTTGACTGCTACACAGTTAACGTGAGCTTATTTGAAACATTTTAGCCTGTGTCTGATCCCTAGACATGGAGCCAACCTTTATCTTTTGTGTGGTTATTGAAAGACACACAGAAAATAAAGTTAGGAGATAACCTATAATATTAACTATTAATTAACATTAGCTAGCTAAAATGCTTGGTTACTCATTTTAGCATACTAATGTAACTTCTCTTGAATTTTACAATAGTAACATTATGCTACACGTTCACATAGACTACCAAGTTACGCAAACTAAACTAGTAATATTAATGTTAGCCTACACCTTGCTAACTTGTCAGTCACTCCACTTCTATAAGATGACAAAAACCTAGAAAGAGTCTAGTTAAGTATCATCACTTTTGCATAGGGTATATTCATCTGTATGTTGTCATTTACATAAGTGATAAATGGGTGAAACAGTGCAGTTTTTGGCTCAAAAGACACACCATAAATTTTGTTAGTGTGTTTTGAAATCATCCATAGACAACTATATCACCTGTGTTTTCTTAATAACGTACCTATTGCCAATGGTACAATCTCTTGTTAAAGGTGCCCACTGATATTATAAACGGCATGCCAGCCATGCTATAATACACAATATAGACCCCTTCATGGCCTAAGTCATCAAAAATTTACATGCACATTTTGGCAACGGAAGTACGGAAATTCTCTTATTATGGAACTGGTGTGATAGAGGGGGAATTGCTTCATGCTACCACTTTTTCTGAACTACTTAAATACAGAAAATGTAGTGTTTGTGGCTATATATGTGTATCTGATGAAAAACAAGTTTTCAACATACAAACATTACAAGTTACTCACACATACAAAGCACTGTTTATAAGTCATTAATTCAAACTGGCAAAATCTAGGCCTACCTTTAAAAGTATTGATGTCCAAACTATACCCAGTTACAAGAAACAATACTGACAATTTTAGCTTGCGCAGATTAAACAAGCTGTATACCAAAGCAATGCTACCCAATGTTTCCAATATTTTTTCACGCAACTTTAAACAATTTTACAAACATATTTCCGATTTGGACATCTTTATTTCTTTCTTTTTCGGTGGAACAGAGTGGCCAGTTTGGGATTCAATTTACTAAAGACATAATACAGACTTACTGGTTAAAGAGGTCACTGGAAATGTGACATTGTTGGCAGCACTGGTAAGGCTGGATCCGGGAAATGATGTTGTGATACTGCCGCTGGAACTTGTTGAGCTTGATGCTTCTGAACTGACGTTGATACCAGGTATTAGGGCTGGTGTTGTATTCACCAAACTTGCATTTATGGACCTACTCCCTACAACAAAACACAAAGCAATAATGTGGTAGTTAAGAATCAGTGTCAAGGCCTTGACGCCTTGAAGTTCGTAGCAACATCATAAAGAAAATTTTAACATCTTTTGCTTAGATTTAGTTTGCCAGCTAGCTTGCATTCTCTTCCCACTATTTCTTTAGTTTTTTGGTCTATAACATTGCTTGTTTTTATGAAATAGCTGTCTTTTCACTCATCAATAGCAAGACCACACAACCCTGAGATGCTTGCTGTCACAATCGAGAGATCTACTTTTTCATTATTGGTTATCCATTTAGTTATTTTAGAACCTTAGTTCTTTTTTCTTAATGCTTACCTGCCCATTCAGTTTTTTTTTTTACAGTGAAATTATTAATCAATCTGGTCACACATTATACCACTTGAAAGTGCTAAAACTCACAATTATATCTGTATATGCTATTTTATGATGCCAATGTTTTAACAACAATGGTTCCTTATTTTGTAATGTGGGTTGGCAAAACAAGCTTGGGGGGGGTGCATCTTCTATGCATTTTTGAAATGACAACATGAATTTCGGTTAAGTAGGTGTCTTTATCACAGAAAGGATCCAGTGAACAAAATCCACTGTCATTTTTTGTCCTAAAACGTGCAAACTTAGAGAAACATCGAAAGACTGTCCATTGTTCATACTGTTTGCAATTCTCCTGAGGAAATGTCATTGTTATCCGTTTCGTCATGACATACACACCAAAAGTATTGTGTACATTAGAATGTTAATATTTCTGGTTTGTATAGACTCTCTTAAACAAGATGAGCCCACCTACAAGCTTTTCTGACAAGTACTGGCTAAACAGTCCCTCGGTATAGCCAATGGGACCCACAGTGTGCCAGCAATGACTCGACCTGGACAGTATAAGTTCTGCCAACTATACAGCCAGCCAGTGGTGAGCTATTATAATCACAACTGAGAAGCATTTTAACCAGTGAGATTCTATAAGTGTATAACAGTATGGTTTGTTAGGCTTGCACGAAAGGAGACATATTGTTTCTCCTGCATAAACAAACCATAACTTTTTCAGTACGAATGCTGAAAACATTATGCCCTGGCAAGAAAGGTTCTTGAGGGTTTTTTGCATAAAAAAGATTGTTCTTTCACAAAAATGTATTGACATTCATTTTGCAATGTCTGAGTCTAAACAGAAAGCTTTAAATTCGGAAGCCTTGGAAGAAATCGTCTGAGCTTTGACTTCACAGCAGAGGATGCATGTTCAATGAAAGACTTGATCCTGTTTTATATTGGTGAGCACCTAAACACATTCTCAAAATACATTTATTGTTATTCAGTATGCTTATAATTAAGAAGAAGGTCAGATTTTAAGCAATAAATGTGGCATGTGAAATGACGTGAAATTGCAGGACATGTTTGACATGTTGATGGGCATGGGGTAATTTTGACGAAAATTTCAATCAGTGGACCTCAATCAATGGATTGGTAAGCTAGACAGCTTATGTAGTTATTTTCTACAGTCTTCTAGACCTGCTGCTGCCGGAGGTGACAAGGGGAGAGCAAGGAGAGGGAAGTGGAGAGGGAGGGGGTAGAGGGAATGAGAGGACGGAGGGTGAGGGTGACAGGCAGGGGAAAGCAAGCTAATTTCAGCAACACTTCTTCCACTAGCATATGGTATACAATATATAACATTTTACGCCACTAACATTTTACACCAAGTGTCCTTTTCAAGTCTCCAAATAGCCTTTTTGGAAACCTGACCAGACATAGCTCAGAAAAAATAATGCTGAATTTCTGGTGATATTGTCATCAAATTAGAACCTTTATTTGTCCAGCATTGTGGCGGTGGCCACAAGCATCTGGTATCCTTTCAAAAAAGAATAATCTTTTTGGTGAGAAAAAACATCCACTGTGAAAAAACCACTGTGTTTGAGCTTCTGTTACTTTCTTTCAGAAACATTTACAGTTATGACTCTTGGAAAAGATAATTTATTCTGTAAATAAGAGCAGGCTATAAATAAGAGCAGGCTATAAAACTAACTAAAACACACTGTTCCCCACTCATCATCATGGTAGATTTCACCAGTCTGATTGCTATATGAAACAAGAAACACAACGTTCTGATCTCATTGGTTAAAAACAAACATGATATTAACAAATGTGTCACATGACGAGGCTTAAATCCCCTTTAGTAGCTTTATGATTTAATCACTGGATGAGGTGCAACCCTGTGTTAGGTTCAGTTTCATCTCCAAATGCTCCATACCCAAAAACTACATACGTTAGCTCACAAACACCCCACAGCTATCTAGCTAGCTGTCTCTATAATGTTAGCACTCAGTTAGGTTGGTTAATAGCAATGGTAGTGCTGTTATCCTGTACAGAATATTAAAAACTTCTGTAGATAAAATGAGCATCGCATGTTAAGTCTAGCTAGATTAGACCATGTCACCTTTGCCAATGAAAAGTATTGATATCAACTTTGCACAAGCTTGCAGACTAAAGAAGCAAATCCTGCTATATTCACACTATTGGGTGCCATTTGAAAAAAGTCTCACACTCTGAAATCCTTCTCAATTATTCCTCATTTTCCATCGCAAAATGAAAAAAATGTACTACAATTTTGAAATGTTACTTTTAAACATTTAGAGAGAAATTAGTGCAAAACATTGTAATCACTTTTTCAAGAGTAACGTTTTTCATTAATGTGAGATTAAAAAAGGATATATTATACATAAAAATTAAGATTGAATGTAAATATAAATGCAAATGTTAAACATAAATGTACATATAAATGTACCTTTTAAACATCAACATAATTGTTAAATTTAAATGTTAAATGTATAAACTACATATTTGGAATATATACTAATTGGCTACACCTCCTGTGTAAAGTCAGTATTTTGCATGATGGAAGGCAGTCTCAACCACACTCAGGAAAACATATCTGAATTGGCTGCCTCCCGCAAAAGATATCACTCGACATTGATAATAAAATTGGCTTACAGTTAATAATGATTACGAACATTAACACAGACATGTGAATTGCACTTAAACTGAACACTGCATATGTTTTCATGTTCATCTTTGTAACAGTTTTGTAATGTTCTGTAACATTTGAGGCAATTAAAAAAACAAACTGAAAATTTCCTACCTGAGCAAACCACGCCAGCATCTTCACTGTGACCACAGTTGTGTGACCCAAACCCAGGGTGCTGGCACTGTGTCAGGGCAGATTCACTTCCTGAACACCTCACATCATCCAACCAGATGGGCCCGCTGCCCTGTCCAAAGTGGGCGAAGTTTGGAGCAGCCAGAGCTCTGCCACAGCCCACCTGTCTACACACCACCTCAGCGTTGTTTATGTTCCAGACATCATCACACACCGTTCCCCACTGGCCTTCATGGTAGATCTCCACTCTGCCAGAGCATTGTTCACCTCCATTCACCAGTCTAATCTGGGCACCAGCTATACAAAACACATTTAAAAACAAAAATCATGAAAAGTTCTGGGCTTAATTGGCCCTGATGCCATAATTCGTTTGATGAGCTGTTATAGATAGCAAAGAAGCTGATTGGTAGATTACAACTTGTAAAAAATGCTGCTACTAGAATTTTAACAAAAACAAGGAAATCTGAACACATCACTCTTGTTTTGGCCGCCTTGCACTAATTCTCGGTATCTTTCAGGATTGGTTTTAAAGCACTTTTACCGGTTTACAAATCAGTGTGTTTCAGAGGAAAACCGTGGCTGTAACCATCTTACGCTGACAGGCTGAGATCAAGGTTTATTTTAAAGGAGTGATTTTGTTTTGGAATGAAAACAAGCTGCATCTGCCAAATAAAAGTATTTGATAAAAAAAGGTGTGTGCCCCTTTTCACACAATTATATTTATATGTTGGGTTGACAGGCACTTAGTGTCAATCAAGTAAGCCAAGAAATAATAATTCAATAAAGAATTTTATGCTGTTACATTGACTTAAAATGCACACTATGCTTTGAGATTTTTTTTTCCAAACTGGAATGGATATGACCTGTTGCTCATCTTTGTAACAGTCAACTTAAGGCAATTATGAGAACATAAGAGAAGATTTCCTACCTGAGCAAACCACACCAGCATCTTCATGGTGACCACAGTTGTGTGACCCAAACCCAGGGTGTGGGCACTGTGTCAGGGAGGATTCACTTCCTGAACACCTCACATCATCCAACCAGATGGGCCCGCTGCCCTGTCCAAAGTGGGCGAAGTTTGGAGCAGCCACAGCTCTGCCACAGCCCACCTGTCTACACACCACCTCAGCGTTGTTTATGTTCCAGACATCATCACACACCGTTCCCCACTGGCCATCATGGTAGATCTCCACTCTGCCAGAGCATTGGTCACCTCCATTCACCAGTCTGATCTGGGCTCCAGCTATATGAAACACATTTTTAATAAAACTCATTAAAATATTCACAATCTTGGGTGATGATAACAACTAAGTACAAGATCATATTTCTCAAGCTAATGTTGGCTGCTAACAGACACTGCAGGTCTAAAAGCTCATTGGCTAAAAGATTTGTTCAACTGGCTAACTAAACAGTTGCTTTCTATGTGCAACCACCCTTTATGTTGACCCACTGAAAATATGTAGATTACAAAGATTTTTTTTTCTATGTACAGAAAAACTACTGATTCATAATTTTGGGCAATCTGTATATTTATAAGCTATAAAGTTTCCAAGCAATGGTGATGTACTGAAAGTGGCTAGCTAGCATAAGGCAATTATAGAAACATAAGAGAAGATTTCCTACCCGAGCAAACCACACCAGCATCTTCATGGTGACCACAGTTGTGTGAGCCAACCCCAGGGTGTGGGCACTGTGTCAGGGAGGATTCACTTCCCGAACACCTCACATCATCCAACCAGATGGGCCCGCTGCCCTGTCCAAAGTGGGCACTGCTTTGAGCAGCCAGAGCTCTGCCACAGCCCACCTGTCTACACACCACCTCAGCGTTGTTTATGTTCCAGATGTCATCACACACAGTTCCCCATTGGCCATCATGGTAGACCTCGACCCTGCCAGAGCACTGATCTCCTCCATTCACCAGTCTGATCTGGGCACCGGCTATATGAAAAACATTTTCTTTTACTCATTAAAAAATTCACAAATGCAAGCACCCCACTGAAAATATGATGTGGGATCTAAAGATTTATATTTTCTTTGCACAGAAAAACTTCTGATTTTGAAATTTGGGGCAATCTGTATATTTGCAAGCTGTAGAGTTTGCAGGCTTTAGTGAGCTACCTAATCTGACAAGCTAGCTATATATTTCAGCCCATTGCATAAAGATGAAAGCAAACATATCTTTGAACAGCATAAAGAAAATGAGAACATCCGTTGCTTGGACGGATGTAGCTTGCCGGCTAGATGAATTAGATTTATTTACGCCTTGCATAGGTGCTTGTTCCGTTTTGGCACGTTTCACTTTTTCACTTATTCTCTGTCATCTGCCTCAAGTGTCCTACCATTGGTTCCAGCGCCGTCCAATACCTGACTCCCACAACTCATTGGCCTTTCTGACTGGTCATTGCCAATTTCTCTGTTTCTAGCTAAAGGGGACTAGAGCTCCGAGGTGCAGGTATGCTGCTGGACACCACGATGCAGAGTTTGAGTATTTGGTCCCTGATCCCTGTCTAACCAACAACTAAAATAAATAAGGACAAATTTTCCCTTACAGTGGTATTGGATTGTTTGTGTTGTGTGCTGTAAACCTTTTGCGGTTTGGGGAAAAGGACAAAGTAAGTCAAGATACTGTGTACATTTGCACATGTTGGAAACAACAGGTTAGAAATGAATACCACCCCTTGCATTTTTGTTTGGGTAGGTCGTTAATGCAGTATTATGTAGCCTTGCTGTGGTCCTGTGTTGACAATCAAAGTCTCCTCTGTCTTCAGCCCACTCACATTGAGTACCCTAATACAGCAGGCTTGATATCTAGTGGTAATGTTACTTACACCCCATTGGTGAACTTCAGCTGAAGCCACCAAGAAAAAGCAATTCCAAGGTTAACTCTAGTTCATGAATGAGTCCTCTCAGCTTGTCTTTTTGCTTTGCTGTAGCAACAAACACTCCACTGAAATACGATCCCAAACCACAGGGTCTATAGCCACACCCACCACTCCCCACACAGAAAAGAGCACCAGGTCTGGAAGCATCCCAAACATATTTTAGAATAACAAATACAGGTATAGGTGCACAAATTCAACAAGAATCCGTAAAGTCAGAGATTGCCAATGCATCATAGATATTCCTTAGCATGGTTATTAAAAAAAAAATTTTCTAACTGAAAGTGAAAATCCTGCATAGTATGCCTTTAAAGGTTTTTATTTTTTGTTCTTTTTTTACTAGACTTTACCTTGTATTAGTTAGTTTGAAGTTTTGTTATGTTACATTCTTTGATTTGACACCACTGATGGTTCTTTTCCCTGGTTCAGACTCCCACAACTTTCCTGCTCAGTTTTACCATCTGTAAATATGTACCACACTGTGCACGAACTTGCTCACTCCCACTATTTTAAATAAACGCCGTACTTCATTAGTTATGCCGTTATTAATGTCCCATCACTTTTACAACAACATACTGGCATTTAACTATCCATTTAACCCTAGAAAACAGTGGGGCAGTAGCAACGAGCTATTGATAACTAGTAGATTTTTTAAACAAGTGGTCCAAAACGTACTACTTTGAAAACACATCCTTGAGATACTGTCATGAAAAGAGACGTTTGATATGTATTTTTTTAAATTATAATTTGTTATCCTCTTTTTACTCAATTTTCTATTATTTATGGTTCTGGTAATGTACACCAAGGTGAATCAATTTATATGTTGTTTTTAAGCTATCTATAAAACCTCCATTTATTGTCATTTATAGAGCCTAGAAAAATTGACGCTGATTGTATAAACAGCGTTAGTTGGAAGAAATCATACCTGGACAGTTTTACACTGTAGTACACATGCACATCTGTAAGACACCATGTTGTACTGTAATACAGGGCAGTGAAGCACAAATGAAAGCAGAGAGACTCTATGCTTTACCTGTATCACTAGTTGAGAATATAGATATCCATAGGAGTAACAGTGCTGCTCCTGAGATCATCATTCTTCAGACTTCTTGAGTTTCCAGTGACTATGCAAAATGTACTGGGAAAATCAAGGTTTCATATTAATGGTATATATGTGTTTATTTTTTTACTGAAGTTATGCTTTTGCAATTATTTGGACTTAAGAAATGAGCAATCATTATTATGTACTTACCAGTCAATCTTCAAGGTGGTATGTCAGTCTCCTCTGAACACATGGATTTATAGCTCCTCAGAAGTTGGCTGCAATACCTCAGCGAGGTACCATTGGCATTTCAACTATGGCTCCACCTCTTTGGAATTTTCTGTCTCAGATGTAGTTCAAGGGGTCATATACAGGAAGGACTATTTGAAAATGATTTTTTAAAAACCTGAAAAAAAAAGCCAGAAATGTTTGTCCTTCTCCAGAGCATTGAAATGTGGCTGTTGGTCAACGAGGAGAAGCCCTCTGTCATTGAGAAGATGGTTTTCGATTGATTTCCAACAGTCCCGCCATATGAAATGTTGAGCACTGCAAGCTACAGGAAGGTGAGAACAAGACCAGTTGTTGAAGTTTGTGGGAACCATCACAAAGCAACTGCCACACATCTTATATCTTCCTGAAGGCCCTGGCTATTGCTGTGAAGAAGCAAACCCAAAAAGGCCAAGAAAACTGTAAATCCTGGAGGAGTGATGAGAAGGCTGAGTCTGATGTAGAACAGAGGCAGTGCTATGATCATGGGGAGCAGTGGAAAACTGTATGGAACTGCCCAGATTGGACAATCCTAAACCCACCATTTTGTAAACTCATGAGGACACCATACAGATGTAGCCTGTGCTTACCAAGATGAACAGGCTGAAAGATCTCCAGTATCCTGAAAGAATCTGTTTGTTAAATATCCCCCCCAATATTTTCAGGGTACGGTGGTGCAGTGAGTAGCACTGTCGTTTCACAGCAATCCGGGTTTGAATCTCGGCTTGGGGGCTTTCTGTGTGGAGTTAGACTGTTCTCCCGTGTCCACGTGGGTTTCCTCCAGGTACTCCGGTTTCCTCCCACAGTCCAAAGACATGCAGGTAGGCTAATTGGGGTAATTGGAGACTCTAAATTTCCCATAGGTATGAGTGTGTGAGTGAATTGTGTGAGTGCCTTGCGATAGATTGGTGGCCTGTCCAGGGTGTATTCCTGCCTCTCACCCAATCTACAGTGGGATAGGCTCCAGCACCCCTGTGACCTGCCCACGACAAGCGGGTATAGTTAACTTGATTGTGTCATCCTTGCAATAGCTGGATGCGCAAATAACTGAAAACTTGTTTATTTTATTTTAAATACCATCACACTTTTTAACAGCTTTGAAATATAATTGTAACTAGGATAGGGGCAGTCTCTCTAGATTTGCAAGAAATCAGCCTCATGTCTGGAAAACAACAGATCTGGGTTCCAAGGAAACTGCAAAATTTGGCACACAAGTTATGCTAGAATAGAATGTTCCAAATATTGAGTAAATGTTAAATTATGAAGGCTGTGGAGCGAGTGTTCAAGTTGCACATCCTCATATCAGTTTTTCCAGATGTCAAGTTTTTCAGGTTTCTGCTTCCTGGTTAGCCTCGGTCATGAGGTGAGAAAAAGCATGACAACTAGATGGTTTTCAAAATCAATCTGGCTTTATTTATAAAGCATATTAAATAAAAATTTGCAACCCAGTGTGCTGAACACACACACAAAATATATATACAGACAGATGACAAATTAAAGGAAAAACTTGAATAAACAAGTGAAGAAACATAACAAAAGCAGATGTTTCCATACAAGTGTACTACATGATACAATGAAGCAATTAACATCCTATCATGCTCTTTGGCATGTATAAAAATGCTGAGCAGGTCCAGTTGACCTCGATTTCAGATCAAGATAGCAAATTAAAAAGGTCTAAGTGACTTTTAAAGAGGGTTCATTATTGGGACACAGATGGCAGGTGCTTCCATCACAAAGACTGCTCAACTGGCTAGTGTTTCAATAGGAACAGTGACTAAAGTGACATCTGCCATTAGATCTATGGGAAAGACATCAGTAAATAGGATCGGAAATTGTGGTCGAAAGCGTACATTCAATGATCGTGGAGTTTGTGCATTAGTGCGATATGTAAGGAAAAACAGAAGAGCAACTCTTCCTAAGGTAACTGAGAATGTATATTCAGGACATGATCAGACTTTGTCAGCAAGAACAGTCCATCGACAACTATATAGACAGGGATATTATAGTAGACTTGCAGTGTATAAACCCCTCATTACAAAGATTAATGCACATTTGAGAGTTCAGTGGTACAAAAACCATGGGCACTGGTTTACAGAGATGTGAAAAAATGTGATGTGGTCAGATGAGTCATCCTTCACCATATTCTCGACAAGTGGGAGAGTGCATATGTGTAGTATACACCAAGAGAATGGTACAGGCCTGGATGCTTGACTTTTAATAAATTTCACAGTATGATTCAATGAATACAATTACATACCCATGTAAGTACTGTAAT
Source organism: Anguilla anguilla (assembly GCF_013347855.1). Classification (NCBI taxonomy): domain Eukaryota; kingdom Metazoa; phylum Chordata; class Actinopteri; order Anguilliformes; family Anguillidae; genus Anguilla; species Anguilla anguilla. Next base: position 59,810,851 of record NC_049202.1, on the reverse strand, counting down.
CGCTATTACAGCAAACATACTGTGAAATGTATCACAGAAACGTACAAGCAAATTGCCACCAGCAAGTTAGAAAATTTGACATATACATTCCATGTTTATTATTATGCGTCACCATGCAAATAGGTTGTTTAGTAAGGTTTCCAAAAAAAAAAATCCTCTGTGTACGACAGTCAAAAATAAGTGTCCAGAGTTTTCTAAGTAGCATCGTAACTTTGATGGGAACTGGATACTGTGGCTGTTTGAATCCAAAATGGAGCTTTTTGGCCACACACACCGGTGGTGGGTTTGCTGTTGGAAGGAGGTCACTGAAGTCAGAAGCTGAAAAGAAAGTCATACCTTCGATAGTCAATTCAGTAGTGCTATCCTTGCAAAAGCAGGACGCACAAATAACTGGAAACGGGTGTATCAATATGTGAAACTTTTATTTTTTACGTTAAATTAATCATTTGAAATGTTTTTCATGTTTACTTGTACAAGTAAACAGCTTTTAAATCTGATTGTAACCAGGATAAGAGCGTTCTTTTTAGACTCACAGGAAGTTTTCCGCATTTCTGGAAAACAACAGATCTGGGTTCCATGGAAACTGAAAAATTTGGCGTGCAAGTTATGCTCACATGCCATGTCCCAAACTTTCAGCTTTATGTTCATTTATGAAGGCCGTCAAACTGGTGTTCAAGTTGCACATCCTCATATCAGTTTTTCCACGTGTCTGCTTCCTGGTTCGCTTCAGTCATGAGGTGACAAAAAGAATGACAACTGGATGGCTTATGGAATTCAACAAATTTTTGGCATTTGAGGAAATTTAATTTACACTAACATGCAGTAAGAACACAATATAATAATTACAGTTATGCAGCATATATGCAGCAAAAATATAAAAAATAATTACATTATATAAAGTATAAAGTAAAAAATTGTAAGAACAGCACATCAGACAAAATTTTAATTAAAAGTCAGAATAAACTTTGCTTTTGAAGCAAACACCAACTAAGCCTGCTTCTTTAATATTTGCCACAATTGTGGTGCATAGAATCAGGAAAACAAGAAAACTTTTGCCTTAAAATTATGAGTAAACTCCACTTGAAAATAAACTTTGGTTCCACTTTTAAAATCAAATTGGAAAAGTTTTCATTGTTTAAAATGTTGTGTTTTAAGTTGATAAAGTAAATCTAGTCTAACTAATGGACCATTTTTGTTTCAACTTTGATTCGCTGATTTAGAACAAAGAATGATTTAACATGATTTAACATTGCTCATGTGAAAAAAATTGCATTGGATCAGATAAAGGTCTCTTGTTGGTTATCATATACTGTAACAGTTAAGGAGGAATTATATAGCTGTCCTTCTTGTTTGGGTACTTTATTGTCAAAAATACCATCTTTCAACAGGAGTGACATTATGGAGTTCATTGCAAAGAGTGTCATTTCCACCTAACTCTCTCTCTCTCCATGGTGCTAATAAACACTCTACATGCTATTCCTCAGCATAATGTACTACTGTAACACTTGAACTGTTAGTAAGTGCAATTCAATTTTTATTTTTCCCTGCATAGATTTATCAGATAATGAACAAAACTGTGCTGAATGGACATTGACTCAACTATGACAGTTCTCATATAGTAACGTTAATGAATGATGATTTTGAGTTCACATTTTGAAAACTTAAAAACCTGAGTTACATATTCAAGAATTATCATGATACATTAAGGTGAGGAGAATAAACAAGTGAACATGACTATCACATGCCAGTGTGAAACTCCTGGGAGGGAGATGCGGCAGTGACGGGGAACACCGTTGCCAGTCGCATGGAGAGAGAGAGAGAGCGCATCCACACAAACATGAAATAAAATGAACGGACACCTTCACCCTTGACCCTCACAGGTTCCGGGCAAAAACAATAAACTAAAACAACAAGAGCTAAAATAACAAAGACAAAAGAAAATAAAACGATAAACTAAAAGAAAAAAGAAAAATAAAATAAAAAAATATAACCATTTCAGTTCCCCGCTCTTTAGCTGGACTGCTATCCAGCACACCAGCTCCACTGGTCTTCAGTGGGGGTTCACTGCTCCCCGCCTTATTAAAAGAAACAAAACTGAAATTAAACGCAACTCAAATAAAGAAACTTGCTCTTGGCGTTAGCTCCCGGTCTCGCCCCCAAACTGTGGAGAGCAGCACACCTTTAAGCACCTGGGCTGATTAACTAATGCAACCCAGGTGTGTGTGCTCTCTCCACCAGCCGGCGCAGCCGATACCAATCCGCCTCTCCGGCGGAACAAATGCCGCAATGACTAAAAAAGGCTGTTGATTTTAATAGTGTGTAAGTAGGTGTGAAGCCCATTAGTTCTTTATAGAAAAACAACTTTAAAATTAGTTCTAACAGACACAGTGAGCCAAAGTAATACAGACAGGATAGAAATAATATAAAAAATATAAAAAAGTACAATTATGGCTGCAGCATTCTGAATAAGTTTAGCAATACTTCTTAAACTAAAAGAAAGCAGTATTGGTCAGTGTGCTCATGTGAGGTTTAAAACTTTGGTCCGAATCTAAAATGGCTTCCAGATTTCTAACTACTGATTTTGTCCGTACTCAGAGGAAAAATCAGCTGCTTCAAACAGTGAACAGTGAACAAAGAAGAACCATAAGAAAAACGCAGTTCTCATTATTTCTCAGGGGTTTTTCTTGGATCTTGTGGTTATCTCATTCATTTCAGGCAAATAGAAAGCTCTGAAATGAGAGTAAATGGAGAACATTGTAAGAGCTTACATTGTTATCTCTGTGTGAGAGGTGAAGGGTCATTTCTCTGCAGCAGAATTTGAGAAATATGAGAAAATAGTCAACACCGCTGGTGTTGAATGGAGCTCATTTCTGTCACGGAGAAGTAAATGGGATAAGGAAGAGATATTATTTTGAATTTCCCTTCTCACTGGGTGGAGCCAGAATTTTCAATCTCTTTTTGATTTGGGGCCAACTGAAAGTATTTCAGGCTTATTCTCATTAAATTTCAGGAAATGATTTGCCATCCTCTCATTGTTGGCAGGCAAGCAGGTAGTCGATGTACTGAGAGCATTGGGGTCATTTGGGTCCACAAATACAGTATATGCAGTTACGTGTCATCTGCATAGAAATGAAAATTAGCGCAATGTTGACAGATGCTATTAAGTGGAAGCATGTACAATGAGAAGAGAAGTGGCCAAAGAATGCCATCCTGTGCAATTCCATAGCTAATATTCAAAAATTTGAGTACCCTTGGGTATATGCCGTCAGGGCCAATGGCTCTACTTGTCTTTGGTTTGTGTACTTTATTTGGTACTTCTCTATCCCTTATCTCAGTATCTGAGAAGATATTCTCAGGCCTATTGTTCCAGCCTATCAATAACCTCCTCTTTGGTAAAACTCTCAATAAACTAACTATTTAAGGCATCAGCAACATCCTTATTCTTAAAAAGTAAAGCTTCTTCTTTATTCGCACTGCACTGACTCCTTATTTTTCCACTCCTTGCTGCAATATTGAAAGATCTGTTTAGGATTACTTCTGCATCTTGGGCAACTTACCTTTCAAAGAGCCTCTTAGCTATCTTTAACTCTTTTTTTAACCTTAGCACGCATATTACAATATTCAGCCTTATTACTCTTTGTACTCTTATTGTTTATACGGTATGTCTAATAGCGTTTATTCTTCTTCCTCAAACTCTCCCATAAATATTAATTCATCCACTGTGGAGACTGCATTTCAACTTCAGCTTTTCCCAACCTCTGGAATGGATTTGAATTGTGAATGAAGCAAAAGCATGGCGTGGCAGGTACAAGAGCTTCAAATGAAACAGGCCCCAATGAGCAGAGGGGCCCAAAACAAGCAGAGGGGCCTCAAACGTCCAATTTTGTTGAAGTCTTCGCAGTTGGCCTCCGTGGCTGGTGCATTTTAAAAATGAGCTGACTCTCTTTTAAGATCGATAATTTAATTACCATTCACCTCTGGGCTGGCATCAATCCTTTCTTCAGATCAATTCAGACACTTGGCAGGATAAATTCAGACATTTGATTACCCATTCAACATTTGGTGTCAATTCACTCAAATAAATTCTGCGAGTAGATCACATGATCTTGTCTCACAGGTGAATTTGATGGCAGTAATCTGTATGCATGTGTGAGATATTTGTTGTGTTAAACCCCTGATGAAGACGGGCTGCTGCCAAAGCATTGGTAATTTTTTAAAAACTGCATCGGAGGGAAGAGTGTGCAACCTTTCTTTTTAAATTTCAACATACACATATTTAATTAAAATACTTACTCCGTGTGTGCCGTTGTTCATGATGTTGTGATCAAACATATTTATCAATCAATCAATCAGTAAATCAATAGCACTCCTAGTCTGCGCTCTTAATAAAAAATCTTGCAATGAGATCTCATGCTGTCCTTGTGGTCCTGTTGAGAAGCTGGAAAAAGGATGCAGGCTGACTGCTTTTGCTTAAAATGGTCTTGCTTCAGAGGATCAGGCTTTTCAGCTGATATATGAGAATAGATCAGATGAAGTTTAAAGTCACTAATGGTAACTAAAGGTCACAGCTTCTTACAGGCTGGGCCTAAAGTATTCAGGTTTCTTTATGTACTGTGTGCATCAGGGAGGAATTTACACTAACATTGATGCTGACAAAAGGGCAACAAATACACTACCATTATGTTTTTTTAAAATTCGTATTTGTAATTGAAGATATTCAAGTAAATTAAAGACACAGTGTATTCAGATTGGGTGGACTCCTAAATAATAAGGCAGGAATGAGACTCCTGACGGCGGTGATGATCACAACGACGTTACGTAAAACTTCCGACCAATTCTGATGTAACAGTCGGCTTTAGACAAACCGACCCAAGAGTTTCCCCAAGATCAGAAGGCCTCGCCGCAGATGCTGCCTCAGGCAGAGACGGGTCAGACAGCTGCGTTACAGTTTGGGAGGGGTGGAACCGAGCTGGGCAGGCCCAGGCAAGACGGGGCACAGCAGGTTCTGCAGGCGCAGGTGACAGATCTTCTTCACCTCCTCGACGGCGAGCGGGAGCTCGCGGGCGGGCTGGTTGCCGAGGCGCTGGCTGAGCTGCCGCAGAATGGCGGGTCTGTCGTTGGCGCGGGCGCAGATGACGAAGGGGAAGCCGAAGCGCAGCTTGTACTGCGCGTTGAGCGCGTTGATGTGCGCCGCCTCGGCTGGGTCCAGCTGTGTCAGGCCGACCTGGCTCTGCTCCGCCTGCGACTCGCGCGTCAGCGTCCCTCGCTGGAGGTCCCGCCCCGCCAAGTCTGGGTGACACCTCAGGATCCCTTCTTTTCCTGCATGCAAGTCACAAAGACCTCAGCACCATGTCTTTTCCTGCATGCAAGTCAAAGACCTCAGCACCATGTCTTTACCTGCATGCAGTTCACAAAGACCTCAGCATCATGTCTTTGCCTGCATGCAATCACTAATAACTCAGGGTCCCTTATTTACCTGCACATACACCACAAAGACCCCAGCGCCATATCTCTACCTGCATACAAGTCCTAAAGATCTCAGCACCATATCTTCACCTGCATGCACATCACAAATACAAATGATCTCCTTTTTTCATTGGTTATGAAAATTTTATCAGAGATATTACTATTTCCTAACATTTCTATTATTAAGACAGAAATGTTATAAGTAATAAGAATGTAATAAGAATGTAACAAGTCAAGATTAACTTTATTATCCAAGTAGGAAATTAATTTGGTCAAAGTTGCATACATACATACAGACATACAGACATACATACATACATAAAAACAGTGCATCAACTATCTACAAACAGCAATTCTAAGAATACATGCCCATCCCCTTACCATGCAAGTTTTCTAGCCGTCTAGGACGTAGCCAGGCGTTATCCGGTTAAGAGCCGTACCTACCAAAGGGTCAGCTTTCGGTTCTCAACCTCAGCACCAGATGTAATGTCACCCCCTGCTGATACCTATGATTTTCCCTCAAAAAGCAGGTTTCCCCATTGAGCTCCATTCATTTTTGACAGCAAAAATAAAATACTTCCACTCAAATATTGATGTTAACTCCATGCATTAAATTAGGAAGAAAGAAAAATCACGTATTATTTTTCAGAGGTAAAATTTTTTCTTCTTCTACCACACAAACAAAGATATGAATTTTGAATGTATTATTTATTTTAGCCAATGTCCGCTCTATCCTGGTTGTAAACATGTTATAGGCATGTGACCAAGGACACAACTGAGCATGTCTATTCAGCGAAAAAATTGTACTTCCTGGTTCTGATGCGCTCCCCATAGGTTTCTATCGGTGTCGCTGTCTCTACATATTATATACTGTATATACTATAGTTTTTCACAACTCCGCACATTTCATGTTACCATACATTTCTATTGGCAAGTCAATTAGGGCATCTACTTTGTTCACATCAGAAGTCATTTTAAAACAATCGATTCGAGACCAATTTATTTCAGCTTTAATTCACTATATCAGAATTGGCAAAAATTCTGGTAAAGTATTGTGAGAAGCTTGTGGAAGGCCACCCCAAGCAGCTGATTCAAGTTAAGCAATTAAAATTCAATGCCACCAAATACTAACAAAGTGTATGTAAACTTTTGACCCACTGAAAATCTGATCTGATCTGTACATAAAAGCTTAAATAAATCTGTCTCCTATCATTTTGCAATGACCTCTTATGGAAATAAAATAGATACCCTAATTGACTTAACACAGGAAATGTATGGTAACATGAAATGCGTGGAGTTGTGAAAAATTGAGTTTGAATGACTTTAGTCTAGGTGTATGTAACATTTTGGCCTCAACTGTACTTGGTTGTCAAGTTTTCGTATATTTGCAACTTAAAACTGATTGTAAAATATATAGTGTACATAGATTGATAAATAGATAGATGGAACACTTCCCCCATAGGGAAAGTTTTCTAGCAGCATATAACATGCACATTTACAAACTAAGATTTATACCAAGAAACAAACAAACAAACAAACAAACATTTTCACAAGAGAAAAGACATATGTCTGTTCAAACATATAATGTCGGCTAGTCATTTTTTACCATTTTTAAGTGTGAAGGCTGAATTGCAGATTATTTCCACTATGAATGATTTGAATTTCACACTTCCACGTGACACATAACTTTGAATGGCACATTCTCTCCATTCAAGATGGTAAGATGAAAAACCACAGGGCCCGGTTACATTAAATAATTTAGGAAACACTGGGTAGCGACTGCTTTGGAAAAGAGCTTCTTTAATTTGTGTGAGCGAAAATAACCAATATTGTTTGTTGAAACTTCGCCTCGTTTTGACATCAATGCTTTTAACAGCGGGCCTAGATTTTGCTCGTTTTAATTAATGGCGTACAGACAGTGGTTTCTGTGCCTGAAAAAACTTTTTTGTACTTTCAAAACGTTTTATGTTGAGACTAAATTTCCATAATCGTTTTTGGATACCTTTCATTTTCCTCGCACAATTTAAGAAACAATAACACACCTGTACTGCATTAGCAGATATGATAAGTGTATTAAGCTGTATTATTTTTTTCATAAGCGTATTAATTTTTCATTCCCTGCTGTAGGCCTACCTGAGTTGGGCATGCTGTCGATGAAGTCGGCGATCGCGGCCTCGATGTCGCTGACAGAATTGAAGGGTCTCCGCGACCACACTGCGGCCGCAACAAGGGAACATTTCTCCACCACGTTGCCAAAAATCTCTACAAATTCCTCACAGGAGAGGGAGTTGACTTCACCGATGTCCATCTTTGCGGCTGTGAGTAGGCTCTGCAGGCAAGAACCGTATTGCAATCTACAGTAGGTTCTCGGGTGAATGACCGAAAGACCTGTGGCAGAGCACGGACTGCTGACCGGCTGGTGTGTTTGCGCACCAGATTGTCAAACAGTCCGCGATTAAATTGTTACGAAACCCACCGTTCATATGCTAATTAATAATGGGTATCCACTGGCTTGCCATAAAATCCTAAAATATTTATAACAACACAGTGAACTGAACTTCTTCTTCATCTTGCCCTTTTATGGTGTTTTAGTAAACAACAAAAAGCTGCATTACCGCCACCGACTGGAATGGAGTATGGGCAGGGATGATTCGAATACTAAATCTAAATGTATTTACAAAAAACTCAGATTCCATTAATTAACTTAGTTCTTTGACGATACTGAGGTAAAAATGAAAAGACAAATCTCCTGATCTTCCCCTTAAATTATTGTTTCTCTCTTAACCTTGATATCAAATCTTTCCCTTCTACAGAATATCTAGGGCAGTGGAGTAGCTATTGCACGATCTATTGTTTCTGCCGGATCGCAAAAATAGCATTTCTCTGTTTTTTATAAGTAAGGTACTCTTAAACTCAGTATGTCCAGATCTTAGTCTTGATATTATTGTTTTTTCGCTTCTGTTCCTCCTTATGCATCTCATGTGCCCAACTGCTCTTTGAATGTTGTATAAATATTGCCCTGTTCTATCTTCCACCCACTGCTTTTACGATTTTTCCTGTTGAATCACATTTTTAAACTCTTTTTGGTATGGCTCACATTTATATACACAATTTCTTATTTACTGATTCTTTTACACACGTATCTTCTAACGTGTTCACCTTTACTCTTGCATGCACAGGTACCTATAGAAAGCGAACCCTCAATCCCATCATTTGAATTCAAAATAAAATCTCTGATATTTTAATTATGATCCGAGATGAACCTAAATATGAGTATACAATTATTCTCTAATGCCTTATTTCTTCTACACACTGCAAAGTTAACAGAATTGGCTCCATCTCCCCTCTATAAACAGATAGATCATCACTAATCCTCTTCCATGATGGGAGGGGACTAGATGTGTGTTTTAAAATAAATGGTAAATGGACTGCATTTATATAGCGCTTTACAATTGATGCCTCTCATTCGCCAGAGCAATTAGGGGTTAGGTGTCTTGCTCAAGGACACTTTGACACGCCCAGGGCGGGGTTTGAACCAGCAACCCTCCGACTGCCAGACAATCGGTCTTACCTCCTGAGCTATGTCGCCCCATAAAATAGATGTGGCCTACAGTTTATTTCACAGTGTGCTCAAGATTTATGGAGCTCCAGACCAACTGAGGGGTGTAGTGGGTACCCATTATCAGCATATGAATGATAGATTACGTAACATTTTTACCCTTTCAACTGGGGATTTTTTGACAATCAGACCATGTGCTAAGTAACTTTTTTTAAGACCCGCTGAGCAGGACCTCTATTTGAATGGCCTTCTCAATGAATGCAGGAGGTTGTGGTTCTGGAAATGTGCAGTCTGGTTTGCTGTGTTATTTATTTTAAATGTGCTGTGTGACTTATTTTAAATGCATTAAAGTACGAAACTCACATGTGTGTATGTACTACGGACGGTGCCAAATGCAAATACCATATTCGGCAACACTTGAATAAGGTGTTCTGTCCAAATATTTTCTCCTCCTGAATTTGGCCGATATTATTCGGATTCAGATCTTTTTTTTTCTCATCTCTTTGATGCCATTCACTCAGAAGTCAGCATCAAGGTTCTCAATTACACACACACACACACACACACACACTCTCACACCTGCAGAGAGACAGCGAGTGACCATTTCCCTTATCACTAGATAGGCCACAGCGACACCACCAGGCTTTGGGGACTTTACAATTGAAATTACTCCAACGCTTGAAATGCTTGCCATGATACCAGCTGCTGCGTAATAAAGCCTACAACATATCAGTTTTCATTAAGAAGAATTGTGACACCTTTATATTCATTAAATTACCTATCACATACTTTTTCAATCTGGCCCCCCTTTGGTAATAACCCTCCCCCCCACCAGTTGTTAAACTCAATTATTTTTGACGTCATTGTAGAACCATCACTTTAATGCTTTAATTTCTCAACCATAGCAGTGCCATTGATCATCATGGTAAAAATCTTGGCATTTAATACAGCTTCTGTGTTACGCCCACTTCCGGTTTCTATCCAAATACAAATACAAATGCAAATAATTTTGTTGGTTGAACAAATACAGGTTCAAATACAAATAGTGTCATCTCCATCCACCCCAAATGTGTACATATTGAAATCATATTATATCAATGTCTATGTCTATTTTCAAGCTAAACACAGAAACCTAGGCCTGACGTATTGAGCCTTTTGTGACTTGTTTCAGACACAGGTAGAATGAGGTTTTCTGCCCCATAAATGCACGTGCTATGTATCAAACAGGCGCACGGGGCTGGAAGTGGAGTTTAGATGTCATCTATGTGAGTCATCTCAAAGTGCACTTCTCTCCTTAATCCATATGTTTAGCATGTGGCATAGTGGCTAGTTCTCTAGTGAAGCACAGTAAGGTGTCGTAAAGCAAAGGCCTTGTAGCAGGTCACACCGACAACACACTCTGGTGACACAACCCTCAAATTCAAAACAACGATGTTGCTAAGCAGTCTGGTACCACGTTTCAGGGGGAGCAAGAGGTTTTGCTGTATTTAATGGACAGCGAAGCTATATGCATTTAACCCAATCAAACATTTGTGGTTTAAATTAGAGGTCAGTCCATATGCACAGGCTGAGCGATCTGTGGTACCTTGAAAGATTCTCTCTGGAGGCATTATCAAATATCCCCCCAGATTTTCACAGGTATCACAACTCGGTAGCGTTAGCCTTGCAAAAGTAGAATGGGCAAAAAAACTGAAAACGGGGTGTGAAATATTTTTAAACGTAATTTTTGGAAATAAATTAATTATTTTAAATGCCATTGTATTTCCTGGTACATGTAAACATGCTTATTTGAAAAATGATCATAACCAGTTTAGGAACATTCTTTTTTGATTTTTGAAACTAAGCAGCTTCATTTCTGGAAAACGACAGATTTGGATTATGAGAAACCAGCAACATTTTGGACCATGTTATACTGTCATACAACATTCCAAACATTCATGATATTACCAGAAATAAACGTGAAAAATTTGATTGCTTTCAGAATTCAGCGATGTTTCACATGCAGGAAGACCTGCCATAAAACACAAAGTTACCCAAGACAGCAGACAAATGAGTTCCAAACAGCAGATGGAGAGTGAGACAGCAGTGTAGCAGGAAGTAAAAAGCAGAACAGAGGTTAAAAGCAGGAGCATATTTCAGTCACTGAGTCTTGCATTGTCTGTTTAAAGACAGCAATTAAAAGTAGTTTGTCAAGTTTAAGAACTTAAACTTTAAACTTGTAAGGTGCAAAATATCTGATACCTAACTTGCACTCTTCAACAAATTCAGTAGAGGGACGAGGGACTTTAAAGAGTATCACATCACTAGAGCGGAGGTGATAACTATGTGTATGTCTATTCAGCAGACAGTTGAAGTATGAAGAAAATGGACCAATTATTGTTTTATAAATAAATATATACCAGTAGATCAATCTACACAGATGTAATGACGTTAACCCAGACCATTTATATAGCAAACAATGATGGGCTAATAGTTTCGCACCAGAAATTAAGCACAAGTCGCTATGGTAAATTGTGTCCAAGACATGTAATGTAGAGAAGGAAGCATGCATGTAAAGTATGTCTCCATAATATAAAATGGGGGACAAAAGTGTCTAAAATGAGTTTCCTCTCGATTTTATAACTAAAAAAACATTTATTCCTGAAATAAAAGTGATTAATTTATCTATATGCAATTTAAAACTAAACGTATCATCAAGCCTGATCCCAAGGTATTTATAGCCAAATACTGTTTCAATGCATACCATCAAGAGTGGTGATTTTCAAATCATCAATGGACTGAGAATGAGAAACACTAGGCAGTTAGTTTTGCCTGCATTAAGGACCGGCTGCAGATGAAAAAGTGTGGCATGACTGAATATAATTAAAAGCATTCTGAAGCATTCAAAAGGTTTGGCAAGGGTGGGGGCATGGCATTAAAGAATTGTGTCATCAGTATATAAGTGGATTATTTGAACACATTTGTACATGTTTTAAATGTACCAGGAAATACGATGCCATTTCTAATGATACATTTATTTCCAAAAAATTACAATTTGAGTGGATTAAACATATGAACAATTATTAATATAAATTGTAAATAAAGTAACACAGGACTCAGGATGGAGCTTTGAGGGACTCCTTTAGTTATTTCAAGAAAAGAGGATTTATGGCCAACAGATACTATACTGGCTTGGGCGGCAGTGTAGTATAATGGGTAAGCAGCTGGTCTTGTAACCTAAAAGTCACAGGTAAGACCTTGCGTTCAAAACTATTTCTTGTCTTGCTATGGGGAGATGTTGTTGGCTCTATCCACAGCAGATAGTGTGTGTGTGTGGCTTTACTTTTAAATCCACTGCTTTTTTATTTCACTTTCATGGGGTTATACTTTACCCAGATGTACAGCATTTTATTGTATGGTTCATTGCTGTCTTATCCAATATTGCTATAAACATCCTTTATTGTATGCAGTGTCTGGTCATCGTAGTTATGCAATGCTGACACACTAGTGCTAACCTGCCTTGTGAAACTTAAGCGTTTGGACCTCTGACCTGGATGGCATAGTCAGACAAAAGTGGCCACTGCCTGTGGCCATTGAAGGCTAATAACTGCGGAGAATAAGAGCATCTTCCCAATGCGTGATAGGTGGTCAATCTAGCTGTCAGAATTACAGGTATAATTAAATTTTGTCACTGTATGCAGTTTGAAAAAGGAATAAGTGAAACCAAAATTAAACTATGCATGGTAATTCTGCCTTAAATTTTTAAATTTAGTCTTCAGTGATAATCCTTTCACTCTTGCACTTTGTAAGTTTTAAAAAAAGAAACTATTTACATAAATGATATGTTTCATAAAAAACAAATGCTCTAATACTATCTATGAACCATTGTTTACACTCCTCACATGGATTATATAAATAAATGATTGGCAGAGTTATTAAATGATATGTGTGTGGGCACTGGGATAGAATGCATTTTATAAACTATTGTTTATTGCAGCTGTATATTGCACATCATTTATTGTATGTATGGACCTAATTGGTCACTTATTGCATATGAAAAGATTGCGTGCCCCTTTAACTTGCATGGACTTTGTTTGTTTATTTTCATTCCCATCAAACTGTGCTGTAGCCTGTTAAAAAAATCCTTATCAATGTTTGAAGGTGGGTTTCTGAATAATATGTGATGAAATTTATTTTTATGAAATGTAGATAAATCTCTTTTCCTCCCCCTGCCTGTAATCTAATCTCTATTGTTAAAATCACAGGTGGTATGTTCGTTCGAGTTCAGGATATGGATTGTAAGTTTCTGGTCCAGGGGTGGACATTGAACACTACTCATGTTGCATTGTGTCTTTACAGAGCATTCTTTATGTCTGATTGGGATTTTGCCAGTGTTAGGATGGAGAATGTTCAGTTTCTTTATATGTGGACGTTTTGGTCGGGTTTTATGTCACAGTAGGAAACCTGTGGAAGACTTGTTAGTCTAGTTTAGTTTTTGTGTCTTTATAATAACATGATTTGTTTATAGTATGTTGGGGGAAGTTTCTTTTGCACTTTGTTTTGTTATGGGCACAAGGGATGTTATGTTGTTCCCATTCTTGTTGTGCTTGTTATTCTGTCGGGGGGGGAGATTTGGGACGTAACAGGTGGAAATGTAACCTGACCACCTTGGGAAAATATTTTGAGTACCACAATAGTCAGTGTAATGCTTAGTTCACATGCTTTCACACCACTTCGCTTTGCACACGACAGTCTGCAAGACACACACACACACACACACACACGCCTTTCTTCATAATTCTAGTTTTGAATGTAGAAGTGATCAGGCAAAATTGTATAATTTGACCTGATTCTAAAATATCACTTGCACTGCACTGGGCTATATTATGATATACTTGCAAGTCAAAAGTTTGAGTACACCTGCTTAAAACCATTTTTTTCATGATTAATATTGCATTATATGATATGTGTGCTTATACAAACTGATAACCATAAGTGAATTGCATTTAATTATTTAATAAAAATGGAAATAATTTATTTTGTATATTGTAACGTTTTAATTTTCAAATATTTACAGAAACTTATGTTGTAATGTAAAAAAAAAAAAAAAAAAACTTATGTTGAGATGTAAAACACTGTCATTTATGAATAAAACCAAGTTTCTGTTCACGATTTCCATTTTTATTTAATAATTAAATAATTGAATCAGCTTATATAGGCACACATCATATAGGGCTAATGAAAAAAAGTATTCAATTGAAAAATTATCTAGGAATGTAGGCCTTTGTAACTAGAGATTTAGCTAAATTATTACATGAAGCTTCTTGGTGGCTAATGTCAAAATCATAAATGCACAATGTGCAAAATGCATGGTGCGGAAGTTTTGAGAGGCGGAGGTACGGCCATTGCGCCTGATAATTTTTGCTCCAACAGAGTGTGCGCGATTCAAATTTAGAACAGGGGGTCTCCGTGGCGTTTGAGTTACTGCAGCTAAATAATTCCATCAGTTATTCACACCGTAGCCGTCTCGTAACGAGGCTAAATCGTATGCGAGCTACTACTACGGCTAACTATATACACAAATTTATCTCGTTAGGATATACCCCTTTCAATGCATCATCACGTAAAGTTACCGAGCATGTTTTAACGTTTTATATGTTAACATTACGGTCACATTTTTGTGCTTGATTATTACTCTCCCACTTCTCATTTCACCTCAGCAATGCAGCGTTACGCCTCGGTTGATAATCACGTACCGCTGTGTATCAGTGGATGTTGAGTGGGTCGGGGAGGGGGTTACAGAACCACAAGCACAAGGTCGCATCTGGTCCAATCCGAGGGATGTAGTTTAAATACCGAATAAATGTACGGTATTGTTTTGTATTGATTGATTGTTTTCCGTAATTAAATTAGAATTTTTTTTGTTGTTGCGGTGTTTCAGTTGGCATTTCGTACATGCGTATTTTGACCAAGAATTGCGTGGTTGGTACACAAAATGGGTGCAGGTTGGCAGGTCTGTGTATGGCTCGCATGACATTACATTATTTTAGCAGTCACTCTTATCTGGAGTGACTCATTCAGATTGCATTTGACATAAAATTGAATGATACAACTGGATTACTAAAGCAATTCATCTTAACTACCATGCTCAAAGATACAAAGGCAGTCCAACCAACTACCACTGAGTTACAAGCCCAGTCATTAAACCACACTGCTCTCCATGCAATAGCTATTGTCTAACTTAATTTAATTTGCTCTTTTGTCTCTAGTTTTCAGAACACTTTAAAATGGCTAAGTTCCCTTCCTCAAAATGGATTAAGAAATTCTGAATGTATAGGATGATCCTGTGACGCCTTATTGTCAATAGTGCTACTCAGATTAGATTAGATTAGATTAGATTCAACTTTATTGTACATTACATTACATTACATTATAGGCATTTAGCTGACGCTCTTATCCAGAGCGACTTACAACAGTGTAACCAAACTCAGGATCAAGTCCACTTAAGTCCATTGAATAAAATGCAGATAAAAGCCTTTACTATAGTAGCATACAGTAAGGAAAAACAAGATAGTCTGAACCAAAAAAAAAAAAAATTTTTTTTTTTTTTTTTTTTTTTTAAATAGTTATGGGAGAGGGTTTAGGGAAGAGGAGAGAGGTATACAGAGAAGAGGTGCGTCTTGAGTTTCCGTTTGAAGGTGCTCAGACACTCTGCTGTTCTGACCTCCACTGGAAGATCGTTCCACCATCGTGGGGCCAGAACTGCAAAGAGTCGAGACCTTGTTGCTGCTCGTGTAGGGGGAGGAATCAGCCGCCCTGTAGTAGCCGATCGGAGCGATCTGGCCGGCTTGTAGGGTCTGATCATCTTCTGCAGATAACCAGGAGCTGACCCCTTGACTGCTTGGAAAGCAAGCACCAGTGTCTTAAACCGGATGCGAGCTTGCACTGGTAGCCAGTGGAGGGAGATGAGGAGGGGAGTGACGTGGGAGTCACGAGGGAGGTTGTAAACCAGACGTGCTGCTGCATTCTGGATGAGCTGAAGGGGTCTGGTGGCTGATGCTGGGAGGCCAGCCAGGAGGGAGTTGCAGTAGTCCAGACGTGACAGTATCATGGCCTGGACCAGGAGCTGTGTGGAATAATTGGTGAGGAGTGGTCTTATTCTGCGGATATTGTACAGGATGAACCTGCACGACCGGGTGGTTGCCGCGATATTCTCAGAGAGTGCCAGCCTGTTGTCCAGCACAACTCCAAGATTTCGGGCACTCTGCGAAGGGTGTAGGGGAGTGACTCCTAAAGAAATGGGCAGATGAGAAGTGGGAGAGGTAAGAGAAGGAATATGGAGAAGTTCCGTTTTGCTTGTGTTGAGCTTGAGCTGGTGTTTGGTCATCCAGCTCTGGATGTCACTCAGGCAGGCGGATATGCGATCGGAGACCTGAGTGTCTGTGGGAGAGAAAGAGTAGAAAAGTTGAATATCATCTGCATAGAGATGATATGACATGCCATGGGCGGCAATAACAGGGCCAAGGGACCTAGTATACAGAGAAAAGAGGAGGGGACCAAGGACAGAGCCCTGAGGGACCCCAGTTGTGAGGGGACGAGGAGCTGATACTGCACCGGCCCAGGCAACCTGGAAGGAGCGGCCGGAGAGATAGGACGCAATCCAGTTGAGGGCTGGTCCGCAAATTCCCAATTCTGTCAGGGAAGACAGAAGTGTAGGATGGTCAACGGTGTCGAAGGCAGCTGAGAGGTCAAGAAGAATTAGGACAGATGAACGGGATGCTGCGTGTGCTGCGTGGAGAGACTCAGTGACGGAGAGCAGGGCAGTCTCCGTCGAGTGACCGGGTCTGAAACCAGACTGCTGAGGGTCTTGGAGGTTATGTTTAGAAAGAAAAGAGGAAAGTTGGTTGGACGCAGCACGTTCGAGAGTTTTAGATAGGAATGGAAGAAGGGATACCGGTCTGTAGTTCTGGGTGAGGCAGGGGTCCAGTGTTGGTTTCTTCAGAATGGGGGTGATGTGGGCTCTTTTGAAAGATGACGGGAAGGTGCCAGAAGTCAGGGAGGAGTTAATCAGGTGGGCGATGAAGGGGATGATCTCTGGTGAGATCAGCTGGAGGAGGGTAGAGGGGAGGGGATCAAGGGCACAGGTGGTGGGACGGTGGGAGAGCAAGAGTTGGGAGACATCAGGGAGAGAGAGTGGGGAGAAGGTGGAGAATGTGGGGAGGGTCATAGAGGGGATGGGGGGAGGGAAGGGTGGGGAGTCGGGAGGGTCAAGGGAGCTGCGGATGAGTGTGACCTTTGCTTCGAAGAAGGCTGCGAAGTCTTCAGCAGTAAGGGAGGTCTGAGTTGGAGGTGAGGGTTTACTGAGGAGAGAGGAGAAAATTGAAAACAGTTGCCTGGGGTTAGCAATAGTTTTTATTATTGTTGTAATTGCACGTACACATACTGAGACAACAAAATGCAGTTAGCATCTAACCAAAAGTGCAAAAGAAGCAGTAAAGTGCAGTAAGGTGTATGTACATATGTATAATATAAATATAGAATATGGAATGAAAAGATAAGGTATATAGAGTATGACAGTGAATAAATATGAATACAATATGATAAATATGAATGCAATGCGGTATAAACAGTATAGACAGTTATAAACAGTCTAGACAGTGGATAGGTATAAATATATTAAATATATTATCAGCAAGGTGCGGCAGTGCAAGGTTCAGCCATTGGAGTAAATTGAGTGGGGGGGGGGGCTGGGGGGCTGGGGGGTCCAGGGGGGGTATCCCGGGTGGGGGGGCTGTCACCGTGGTGCAGTGTTCAGCAAGGTGACAGCTGAGGGGAGAAAGCTGGTCCTAAACCTGCTGGTCTTAGAAAGGAGGTTCCTGTAGCGCGTCCCAGAGGGAAGGAGGGCAAACAGTCTGCGGCTGGGGTGATCAGATATGAACTATAACATTGACAGCCATCCAGTTTATAGAGCATTTGATTGAATAACTATTCTTAATTTCAGTTAAATCCAGTAGATTTCTGCGCGATCCAATATAAATCATATATATATATATATATATATATATATATATATACACACTTCCCGGCCACTTCATTAGGTCCACCTGTTCAACTGCAAACTGCACCCGTTAACGCAAATATCTAATCAGCCAATCACGTGGCAGCAACTAAATGCATTTAAGCATGTAGACATTGTCAAGACGATCTGCTGAAGTTCAAACCATCAGAATGGGGAAGAAAGGTGATTTAAGTGACTTTGAACGTGGCATGGTTGTTGGTGCCAGACCGGCTGGTTTGAGTATTTCAGAAACTGCTGATCTACTGGGATTTTCACGCACAACCATCTCTAGGGTTTACAGAGAATGGTCTGAAAAAGACAAAATATCCAGTGAGCGGCAGTTCTCTGGGCGAAAATGCCTTGTTGATGGCAGAGGTCAGAGGAGAATGACAGAAGAATAGGTACATTCCCAAAACTCACTTCTCTGCTCCTTTTGGTTATGTAAGCTGTGAGTTCAAACACTCGTCTAACCTCTTTATAATGTTTAATTTTTTATTAGACTTTCCAGTAAGACATTTGTTTTATGGATTTGAGTAACCTAGATTTTTTTGTGTAATTTCAGTTGGATAAAAAAAGGATCTGTAGATTACACTATGAGGTATGTTGATCAATAACTATATGACCAACATCATGCTCAGTGAATGTTTATGATGGCTTGCATCTCCTGATTACTTCCTAGAAATGTCCTCAACCTTTATATCGACTGCAGGAGGTATATAAACCCAAGCTTTAAATCACACATCAGATCACCTTGTGCAACCGATTGGTAAGTGAATGGTAATCATCATATATTCTTTACAAATTGTATCAAGGGATTAGTGATATGTTATAGGAAAATGTGTAAGTTAAATTAGAGTAGTTAGAATTCAGAACACAAAAACAAAGTGAAATGAAACCCATTTATCCTTGCAGAAATGAAATAATCTAAATAGATATTGAATAGATAACTAAAATAGATAAATATTGCATCACTTCACAGTATGTAGAAATTATTGCTGTTTATATATATATATATAACAATTTGCAAGTGTACAGAGCCAAAACAACAAGAAATGTGTCATTGCCCCAATACTTCTGCACTTTAATATGTACATATAATTAAATGCTGAAGTATTGGGACGATGACACAGTTCTTGTTGTTTTGGGTCTGTACACCAGCAAATTGTTGTACAAATGAAACAATGCATATAAGCTTAAAATCTTCAGTTCCCATTTGTTTCTGGGGCAATTTTGCTGGTGAAGTGCCGTCCATTAAGTTTTGAGGCATTTAATTGGATCTGAATGGATAAGATGTTTCTCTACATGCAAGAATGCATCCTTCTGCTGCCGTCAGCAGTCACATCATCAACAATGAAGACAAATGAGCCAGTTATACATGGCCAAGTTATAACACTACCTCCACTGTGTTTCACAAATGAGGGTGGCGGGGGTTCGGTGGTTTGATGGGTTCAACAGTTGAAAAGTGGTTCTTCTTAACAATTGAAAGTATCTGTTGGTCATCCATTACAGTGGCCTTCTATGGTCTACCAGTTATTTGCTATTACTGAGCATACTGAGCACCAGTGTGTTTTTGCATCTTCACAATGTATTAAACAGTTGATTTTGTCACATCCAGTATTTTGGGTATGTCTCTGATCAATTTATTCTTATTTTTCAGCCTCATGATGCTTTACTAGAATCGACACTTCTTTTTTTTGTTGAGTTGAGAGCAACAATAACTGACTCCAAAACCAAATTCCACACCTAGCATCAACTCCTGAATTTCTGTTTGTTTTCTTCTGTGTGAAAAGACACACAGCTGGCCAAGAAACAGCTGAGCAGCCAGCTGACCAATTACTTTTGCTCCAGTAAATTTCAGGGACTATGTACAAAATATTATTTACAATATATTCTTTGGACATTTTAGTTACATTCAGTTACCTTTGTGTTTTTGTTTTCTGAAAGGTTTTGCTGAGTCACTGGTCTTGGAACGATGACTTCAAGAGCTGCGTTGCTGTTCTTCTTGATATTGGCCATCACGGCTGATAGCACTGGTATGGTAATGCAGAATCTCACCTCTGCCTTTACATGATCAGATTCTTCCAGCTAACATGCAAAGAAAATAGAGTCGTCAGTCAGCTCTTTGTTAGAGGGCTGTGAACAGGGTGATGAAAAACAGCTCTGTAGTCACCTCGAAAATAGACAAACTTTGGAAAAATGAAGCTGAGCAATCTGAGCAATTTACTCTCATTTGAATTCCAGTTGTCTGCTCCTGTTCGAGTTATATGGACCGAGATTGGTACCATCTCATAGTCGTGTTTTGTAACGCTCCCAAACTAACATATATACTGTAGCGTTTGAACGTCAACATTAGAGGTTTCCAGACTTCGAAAATGTTTAAAAACACATTTTTTCCACTACTAAGTGAGTCTTTGATACAGGTGATGTTCAGGGCTGTCGTTGCGTTTGCAGCTTTGCTGGTGACGGACTGCGAGGCGTGCAGCATGGACGCAGCATGCCAGAGCTCTCAGGGGGCCCAAAACGTGACCCCGACATGCAGCTGCGCGGCCGGCTTCGTGGGAGACGGCATTTCCTGCTACAACCGCACGGCCTGCGACGGCGCCGCCGCGTGCTGCAGCCACCCCGGCTACCGCTGGTCCTCGGAGCAAGGATGCGTGGACACGGACGAGTGCACCTCCCCCGAGGCCTGCACCTCCCCTCTGGTCTGCGAGAACACGCCCGGCTCATTCGGCTGCGTGATGCCCAGGGAGGGGAAACTCCAGGAGCCCGGCGCGGACCCGAGCGCCCGACCCGATTCCGACCCGGACTCCCACCAGCGTTCCGACCCCGGTTCCGACCCGAGCTCGGACCAGCGGTCTGTGTCGTTCGGCTGCGGCGGCGTGACCTGCCCCGCGGGACAGGACTGCCTCCTCATTAATGGCGTCCGCCGATGCCTGGACCCCTGCCGGCACTACTCGGTGTTGGATGATCCGTGGCGAGCCACTGACCACAGGATGTCAGGCAGGGCGTCGTGTGACAGAACAGGCAACTGGCAAGGCTGGTACCGCCTGTTCCTGGGGAATGCCAGCGTGCAGATGCCGGAGAGGTGCGTAGAGATGAGCATGTGCGGGACCCACGCTCCGCTCTGGCTCCCAGACCGCCACCCAGAACTGACGGATGGAATCGTCAGGAGCCGCGTCTGCGGGAAGTGGAACCATGACTGTTGTTGGTTTCAGTCCAACCAGATCCACGTCAAGGCCTGTCCTGGAAATTTCTTTGTCTATAAGTTTGTCGACACATCTGCCTGTTCTTTGGCCTACTGTGCAGGTATGGTTACTTGTGCATGGAATGATAAACAAATTACTGAGCACAGCAATTCAGCAGACATTCTTCAGTAAACATCCAGTGGTATCGTGTTAACAGGTTTAAGGTAAAACTTTACCCAAGATCAAGCAGATTCATAGATGTGTTATTTGTTATTGCATAATGAGCATATTGCATAATCAGCATCCATTATCGAAACAACCCATTATATCTTACTGCAGCGAAACACCTAACAGAATATATGGGGTCTATATGTTCTTTTCCAATAATTCATTTGGATACTAGTTCCTAATACAAGAATAATTGATGGTGATGATGTCTTGCTTTGCAATTTGAGTTGAGGTAGTATTGCTTTTGGCTGGTTTGGAACATTCATGGTTTGGAAGTCCATTTATGGTAAACAGTGGAAACATGACGACAGAGGTTTGGAATTTAGCCAGCACAAGTTCCATTATCTTGTCGTACGAAGCACAGGATATCACCAACTGTGTGTGATGACTTCTGGTGACATAAGCAACGCTGAGGTGGTGTGTAGACTTTTTCTGGAAGACACACAGAATTCCACATTGTATTTTCAAACACGAAAAGCACATTAGGAAAAATGCTATTTTACAGTTGTTAATTTGAATCCACAGTACAAACCGACATTGCCTCTCACTGAATTCCTTCAGTAAATATTCAGCTATAAATGAACTGTATGTGAAAAAGAATCCAAGCTGTATAAGTCATTCTACATAAGTGACTGCTCAATGTCTTAAATGTCTAACTGCTCACTGCCTAAAATGCAATCTGTCCTCTTTTAGATGTCAACACCGCAGTGTGTGGTACCTGTGGAGAAGGTGAAACCTGTGTGAGTGAGGACAAAGTGAACTGGAGGTGTGAGATACAGGGTGGGTGAAAAAGCTCAGAGCATCTGAATCTATCTCGCAGTTAAAAAAAAAAAAAAAACACCTCTAAGTTTGGTCTTTTCACCTGTGTGTTGTAGCCAGTGCCCAGATCAGACTGGTGAATGGAAGTGATCAGTGCTCTGGCAGAGTGGAGATCTACCATGATGGCCAATGGGGGACGGTGTGTGATGACTTCTGGGAGATAGAAAACGCTGAGGTGGTGTGTAGACAGGTGGGCTGTGGCACAGCTGTGGCTGCCCCAGGCATTGCCCACTTTGGACAGGGCAGTGGGCCCATTTGGTTGGATGATGTGAGGTGTTCTGGAAATGAATCCACCCTGGCACAGTGCCGGCACCCGGGATTTGGGGTACACAACTGTGTTCACAATGAAGACGCTGGTGTGGTTTGCTCAGGTAGGAGATCGTCTGTCACGTTTTCTTAATTACCTTCAGTTGACTGTTATAAAGATGAACAAGAGGACATACCTTCGGTGGCCATGAAGGGCAAGACAAATTAGCAAATCTGACAAGAACACAAAAATAATACATTTTAAAAATTCAACTCAAAAAACACAACAAACTTAGAAACACAATGACTTTTCACAAAACAAAATCTGAAACACATCTGAAACCACAATATAATTTAGTAAACACAATTACAGTTTAGAGACACAACAACAAAAGGTAAAACAAAATAACATTTGTCGAAAGAAATGGAAAAATTCACACACAAAAAAACCGCAGTAGTGTTAGTCATGACGTCCTTTTGTAGGTTAACCCGGAGGTTTGTTCCGCCACTGGTTCCCTCGGCAGAGTTCCAATAATTTTTTTCCCATAGGGACTTAGTTTTCTGCCGAAAATAAGGTCTGTGGGTAAGGTATGCCTAAAACAATTTCACGTTTTACATCCAATTACATCCATTAATATCTCAACCGTGAATTTCGAAACCGTTAAGGCAGTTGCAAAAATGCGACCATTGTTGTAATTTCAATATAGCAACTTGTTAGCAACTTACTTTTTAAAAGCACATTACAGCTTCGAAATTCACGTTTGAGATATTAATGGATGTAATTTATCCCGTAGAACAAAACGTGAAACTCTCTTAGGCTTACGTTCATCAAATAGGCTACCTTGTTTTCGGCAGAAAACGAAATCCCTAAGAGGAAAAAAGCATTAGAAATCTGCCGAGGGAACCCATGACTCAAAAATAAGAATTTACTTTCGGGTTTTAGGACTACAAACTGTAACACTCAACAAGTCAACCTTCCACAAACCGGGAAAGTAGGTAGTGACCGTTTCGTTCCTGATTGGACAGAATTGTTGTCAATCTGAATGACCAAAAGTACTGGAATCTTTCGTTGTAGGCCTATTCACGGTTTTTTGCATTATTGCATTTGTTAATTTGTACTGACAAACGTTGCTTTACTTTTTGCTGTTTTGTTCTTTAAGTTGTAATTGTGTTTTGCAAAATTATATATTAAAATTATTTTGCAAAACTACATCTACCCCTTTTTTTAATAAAGCTCGATGTCAGCTCAATATGATTACTGATTATATTTTTAAGCATTTTATTATATCGTCATATTTTTCTGAAAAAAAAAAATGGACGAAGAAACATTTGCTTAAGAAAAATGGGAAACCGTAGAATTTATTTGCTGATGTAAAGGAAAGTCTTCATTATCACCCAAGGATGCGAATCTTTTCATGGGTTTTCTTCTTTCTTATTTATTTTCCTTTTTACAAATATGTTTTATACAGACAGTTCCCAGATCAGATTGGTGGATGGGCAAAATCAGTGCTCTGGCAGAGTGGAGATCTACCATGATGGCCAGTGGGGAACGGTGTGTGATGACTTCTGGGACATAAACGACGCTGAGGTGGTGTGTAGACAGGTGGGCTGTGGCAGAGCTCTGGCTGCTCCAAACTTCGCCCACTTTGGACAGGGCAGCGGGCCCATCTGGTTGGATGATGTGATGTGCTCTGGGAGTGAATCCTCTCTGTCAGAGTGCCCACACCCTGGGTTTGGGGTACACAACTGTGGTCACAATGAAGATGCTGGTGTGGTTTGCGCAGGTAAGAGGAAAATGAAAACATTTTAGTTTCACTGCTGCCTGTTACAAATGGGACTTGTGTGCTTGGCACAAAACTGCCCCGCAATTCAGTTTTTTGTTGCTGTTAATTTCACCTGCTTAAGCTGTCTGTCTATATTCAAAATTATCAACAAAAAAAGCTGTAATTAAATATCCAGTTTCCATGTTTCACACAGCCATCAATTCATTTATCTATTTATTTATTAGTAAACTAAAAAGCTGAGATTCAGAAAAAAGAGATCGATAGATAGATAGATAGACAGATACTTCAGTGATCCCATAGCGAAATTCCAATGTTAGCTTACAAATATATATATCCAGCTGTGTAATTGGATACAATATAAATGCTATGTAAAAAATAAAAGTTGTGTATGTCGCTCTGGGTAAGAGCGTCTGCTAAATGCCTGAAATGTAATGTAAAAAAAAAAAAGCATCTCTTTTCATCGTCCAGAGTCGCACACCCCAGAGCTGGTGTGTGGGCAGAGCACCATGCAGTTTGGGTTACGCAGAGCTCACCTGCAAGATGCAGGGCTGGACCCGTCGAGCGCACACCTGGCTAACTTCCGCTGCACCGCGTATGTGCACCACAACGGCATTTTCTGGTTTTCGGTGGTTCGCAGAGTGGGGAGCTGCGGGACCCAGCTGAGGGTAAGGCCATGCCCTTACCGCCAATCATTGGTGTGAAACAAATTCAACAGAGCAAAGAATATGTGCTACAACCCTTTTCTTTGCAGTGGCAATATACTGTATGCATATATATACACACAATATGTGCTTTAATCGCTCACATTAATTGCTTGGTTTTCATAAAAAATAAATCTCTCACGTGACTGTTCTACTTCAGTCCTTCTTATTACGTGCCTTTTCCTTTTCCAACAGACAAACAG
Organism: Anguilla anguilla; assembly: GCF_013347855.1. Lineage (NCBI taxonomy): Eukaryota > Metazoa > Chordata > Actinopteri > Anguilliformes > Anguillidae > Anguilla > Anguilla anguilla. The sequence goes on along the minus strand of NC_049202.1, from coordinate 59,785,623 downwards.
CACCCATGCCATTTATTCCAACAGTTTATTTGTTTACCCTGTTGCCGTGGGAAGTGTAAACTTTTCCATCCCAGAGAGATTTCCATTCTCCTGCGTGTATCCTCTGGATGCAGAGGCCAGCCTGGATGTGGCCGTCGGTCCCTATTTGTGAGCAATATTACTACTACTAGTACTACTGCTACTGTTCTGCTATTACTATTGCTGCTACTACTAGTACTGCTACTACTTTTACTATTACTGCTACTACTGCTATTACTATTTATGCTACTACTAGTACTACTGCTACTGCTGCTGCTTCTATCACTACTACTACTACTACTGCTATTACTACTGCTGCTACTACTACTACTACTACTGCTGCTACTGCTACTACTGCTACTACTACTGCTGCTACTGCTACTGCTACTACTGCTCCTACTGCTACTGCTACTACTGCTGCTGCTACTGCTACTACTACTACAGCTACTACTTCTACTGGTACTACTACTGCACTCAATAAATAAATGAATAAATAAATAATTGCCATATTAACCGAATCTCAGTGAACAATCTCACAATGTAGATAATGTATCAATTAAGCTTCTGCCCCGTTTGTGTGTGGTCCTTTTTTCTGTGCAAAATAATAATGACAGGTAAAGTTTTCATAAGTTATTTACAGATGAGCCCTTTTCGTGAGCATCTTTAGTAAATGTGTCTAGTTCAGCAAGCTCGTGTTTTCAGGGGGAAATGCAACTAGTTTGTTTTATTCCATGGTGCTTGTTAGGTCAGTGGAGGGGGCAGTGGTGGGGGTGGGCCCCAGGTCCAGCGCAGCCATGGCTCTCTACCGCAACGACAACTACACAGACCCCTACTCCGCGGGCGCGGTCGTCCTGCCCCTTGGCTCCGCCCTCCATGTGGGCGTGTCTGTGGAGGAGGCAGCTTCAGATAGGTTTGCTGTCGTTCTGGAAAACTGCTACTCCACGCCCTCTGCTGACTCAAATCACCCTGCGCCCTTCTTCCTGATTCAGAACAGGTCAGTCATCATCAACAGGTCATCCTGGTCATTATAAACGGGTGTTTGCAGGAGTGCTGGGTTGGGGTGATGGGTAATTTCCTGTAGCATCATCTTGAAAAGTAGGGAAACCACCACCTTGCGGTGCTGTAGTGACATCACGTCGATTAGGCATCTGCCATCCGTCTGTGTCAGCTGCGCGAGATCAGAAAGTTGCTCAGTCACTGTCTGCGTAGCTCAGCATGTGAAATCGGAATATGAAGTATGTTACCATGAGGAAATATACGTATGTGTGTGTGCATGTGTGTGTGTGAGTGTGTGCAAATGTGCGTGTGTATGTGTTTGTGTGCTTGTGTGTGTGTGAGTGTGTATGTGTGAGAGTGTGTATGTGTGTATGAGTGTGTGCGTGTGTGTTTTGTAAATGTCGTTTTCCCACCTTCGTGCCCCTCCGGCCAGGTGTCCTAGCAACAGTCGCCTGGTGAAGGTGGAGGACAGCGGACCCTCTCTCCCCGGCCGTTTCACTGCCTTGGTGAACTTATTCTCTGGTGACTATGACAACATCTACCTGCACTGTAGTCTGAGCATGTGCGACCCCACACAGGCCGGCTGCTCCCAGGTGAGTTCTGTGTTCCTTTTTGGGTTTCCAGGTGCCCAGTTTTCAACTAGAATGTCTGGTTTTCAAATTGTTTGTACAGGTCCAGTTTGTGGCCCCGATCATACAATATAATGTCCAGTCAGAATAACTGATTGAAAAAAATCCGCAAAAAAATTGTGTCTCAAAACCACCCCTCCCCATCCCCGGTCTGCCATTGATTCCAACAGCCCCAGCTCCCCATCTTGTTTGCAATTAAGCTTACACCTGCGCATGTTGTCCGGTTTAGACAAATTGTAAATCTGGCAACCCTAGTTCCTCATGGAGCTGAGGTGTCATCTTTCTATTACAGAAAGAAAATGCAATTACAACAAGGAATTTGCTGCTTACATCACTGAGAAAAATATGAACTGTTAGCAGTGGCTAAATGGTATTCCTCCTGTATTGTGTGAGGATTCAAGCTGCATCGCCTCCATTTGGTCGCCAGAGGGTGACATAATCATCACAAACTCTGATTATGTGTTCGCCTTTTGGCAATTCGAGAGCTAATTAGTTTTGACTCAGGCTGTATTATTTTTTGCAACTCAATCCAAGCCTCCGGCTGCCTTTCTCTGTTATTGGGTTCAACACCACCACCATTACATATTGTGAAGAGAAGAGGGGAAGAGATTGACCACTAGTACAGAGAACTTGACCTAACAGTCCCAGTGTGCAGATTTTCTTAAATTTTGTTGCTCTCTCTTCACAGGCATGCAGGTCCAGAGTGTCCCGTTCTATCTCCCTTGAGAATCCCCTGACCATTGGACCCATCTCCTGTAAGCCTCCGCTCAGAATTACGGGTTTCATTTCACCTGGAGACAAACCTGAAAATGTATTGGGCTTGTACTTTATGTACTTTGGGCCTGTTACTGTAGTATGTCGTTGGGTTTGGCTTGCTGTATGTAATATGTCGCTGGGTTTGGCTTGCTGTAGTATGCATGCGCTTGAGGTTAGCGTAACTGTAATTTGTACTTTGGTTAGGAATACTGGAGGATACATATTTTTCATATGATTTCTCTTGATGTTTTCAGACTTCATAAAACAAATTTTGTTGATGTCTGAGCATTTTATTGTTTTTAAAAAAAATTTCTTCAGCAAACATATATATATATATAAAAGCATTTCATTGATTGATTGATTGAATGATTTATTGGTCTAATTGATCCTGTTTGGATATCTGTACACTCTCCTCCTCAAATATTGAGGAAACTCAATCACAGTGAACTGTGAGGTGCTTTCACAGTGAAACACACCAGTAACACTCAGTTTTTACCTTTCAGGGGAGAAGGTGGCCAGAGAGGACACCTTAGCATTCGCGGGTGAGCACAAACACTTTCTCACTCAGTCGCTGTAGAGCACAGAACAATGTTACAGTGGGCAATTATTGATATTACCATGTCATGACCAGTCAGCTAATCACAGTAACATTCACCATGGGGCAGCCATGGAACAGTATATGTTTTACTGAAACAGAGAGGCACAACTTAATTCCTGGAGGGCAGGAGTGTATCCTGGGTTTTCAAAACACCGTTATACACCGGCACTGGTTCCGTTCTTATATCAGGCCACAGTGAAATGCTTGCAGCAAGAACACACGTGCAGTCTGCAGCTATATTTCATAACCTTATAAATAAATCATCTCAAGGAATCAAATGGGCTGATTACATGAGAGAAGAAATTGGCATGAAATCCTGAAACAGGACGGCCCGCATTGTGCCCCCCTCACCAGCAGCACACGCAGAGACAGTGTTGGGGGGGGGGGGGGCAGTGTAGTATGATGGTTAAGGAACTGGCCTCTCGGCACCGAGGTTGAAGGTTTGAGTCAGAGTCGGCTGCTGGTGTAAATGCTCCGTGGGCTGGTTCCCCAGCCCAGGGCCGCCCAAACAGAACCGGATCTGGTATCAATCCCAGGTGTGGCCCTGCCATTGTACCCCTGAGCAAAGTACTCGACCTGCATTACTTCAGTAAATATCCAGGATTGTATGTAAAAAGAGTGTAAGCTGTGTAAGTTACACTCTGGAAAACAGCACCTGCTAAATGGCTAAAATGTGAAAAAATATGGGTATGAGGTGGAAAAAGCTGTATTTAGTGAAGCAGATTTAGATCTTAAAATAACAGGTTGCAGTCCCAAGTGAGGCTCTGCTCTTATTCCACTGGGTGCCGTGTTTGACTTGCTCTCCTGCTGACAGGGCTCTGCTCCTAAAATTGACTAAATATTTCAATGTGTCAGTGTGTCCTTGGTTACTTCTTAATTCATATAAAAATAACAGCAGGTCTCACAAATGCTTCTGCTTTTATTTGTTTTCAGGAGCATCAGATGAATGAATCTGCGTCCCGTGTCCTGCCGCCTCTTTGTTTGTACCTGCCTTGATTGGTCACTTGGATTTCAGCCATTAGATCTGTTTTTTGCCCTTCCCTTTTCTTCTCCGTTTTCTAATTGGTCACATGCCTGTCAGTCTGATATATTCCAGGTCTTATTGGTCACAGCAGACTATCAGGATCAAGCTGACCCGTTACATCCACATAGATCATTAGTACAGTGGATGGCTTTTTGCCCTTTAAACGTTGTACTCTTTTAGAAACTACATGAACAGTCCTCTCTGAAAGCACACGGAGGGTCTGCTTGTCGTCTAAAATAAACCCTCAGCAGTCCGTGAGATTCAAGCTCATTACCCACGGTGTGCTATTTCAATTGTAGGCAAAATCCCCAATTTGTAATCACAAGACAAGCCTTCAGGGAACCAAAAGAAAAATCTAGAAATGCCTCAGCCTACATAAAAAACCAATACGGCGGTTTAAACGGAAGTTAAACAGTCGTCTTACAGATCTGTTAATTCTACGTATCAAAAAAGGAAGTCACCTCCTTTAGAAGTCTGAACAATGCTCATGAAGAAACCACTGAACAATATCACTTACTATTTGGGATGTTGGTCCTATGCCACTGTTTTTTCTTCTTCTTTGCATTTACTGTACAAATGTACTTTGAAATATATGTTTCAATAAATGACTGCGTGTTGACATCATGTGAAAACATCATGTGAAACACAAAACTCGAGACAAAGGAAAATAAAGACTTTACTACAAAAAAAGGCAAACACAAACAGGGAACAGAAAAGGCCATGACAGGCAAAAACACAAACTCCAAAATATCTAAGAACAGAAAAGAGGAACTCAAAACACGGGCAGGGCAGAACACAGGCAGGCAGAGTACACGGGTAGAACCACACACACAAAACGGAAGCAGGACAAAGCGGGCAGGTACATAAAGCCAAAAACAAACACAGAAACACACAAGCAGGACCGAAGCAGGCAGAATACATATATTCAGAAACTAACACATGACAAAGGGGACAAAGAACTTAAATAGACAGGGGTAACAAGACACAGGTGAACTCAAAGAACAATCAAACCAGAAAAGTAGGGGATAACAAGACACAGGTGGGAACAACGAGACACAATCAGAAACAATAATAAAATAATTGAAAGCAATAATACAATTAACAGGGGAACGAGCAGGACACAAAACAGAAGTGCCGCCATCTGGCGGCCCAACAAGGAAAAACAGACAGAAACACAAAACCATGACATTTCTCTTCAGTTCAGACTATTCACTCGTATTAGTAAAACTGCACAATTATTCAGCAACATTGCTGAAGTATTCAGTACTTTTTATGCTGCAACACTTTGATTTATTTGTACTTCCATATTCCTTGTTTATTAGCATGCAGTGGGCTCCAGACCAGGTAGCTAATTAAACGTGAATATTTTGCAAGGTTTTCCGGCACGTGGGGATTTCCATCTCCGTAGGTGAAGTGAAAACGAAAGTTACCTTGTCAGAGGTCATTATCTGCAAGTGTTCATTGAGAAGACTGCCATTAATTTTTTCAAAGCAGTATTAAAGGTAAAATGGTCGGAATGAGAAATTATTTAGTAGGTTCAATCAACCGTTTGTTTTAGATTGATTACGATTGTTATGTACGAAGCCAGTTCGAACAAACCTTTTCCGGAACGAGACATTCAGTTGTTACAATGAAATAGTATTGATTTCGGGCTTATGAGAATATTGTCTGTATGGTTTTCAGGACTAGGGGATTGTCTATTGTCTAAACCACGTTTTGTCTTTAATTTGTAAGTAAGTAGGCGTAGTCATAGGCGTAGGCTGTGTTTTATTTTTCATAGAAATTCATTCGCATTAGGCTGTTCAATCAAAGTGGTTTGCAGTATTCAGTTAAACAATTACGTTCGGTGGAGATCACTCAATATTGGAGAACGGGGTTGGTTGCCACACTTCTAACTTTTGGCGTATTTCTCGGGCATAATTCATATTAGAACATTCTAACCAGGAGCTATTGAAAGCTATTAAGGTCTCGTTCAATTAAATCATTGGCAAAGGCTGGATGCATGCCGAATGCAATTAGGCACTCGAATGACATTTGACCAAGATATTTCTGAAAAGGTGACCAGTTCGTGGGAGATGACAAACAGATTCTAAAGTATTGTCCTAGCAGAAAGTTGCTATGGCGCTTGTGAGGAGCTCGATAGAGCAAGGAAAATATTGCTGTCTTATATTTATGCCAGATATTATTGTCTTCCTTTTCAGTTCAGATTATTTCACTGCAAAAAAAAAGAACCAGATGGCAGAGTCGAATTTTCAGAGATGATGGATTCTGAGAGCATAATGTGGCATAATTCATATTAGAATATTCTAGCCAGTAGCTAATGAAAAGTTAAGGTCTCAGCTATAAATAAATATTCGGGCTGGTTGGCTCACGTTATTTGGTTGGCACAATGTTGAAATTCTATAAGAATGAAGCAACCAATGTAAACAATTTTTAACATTTAATTCCAGTAAGAATGATTCTCAAAACGGTTTCTAGGTGCTGAAGATGATAATAAAGGTAAAACGTGGAGTCCGAAAGAAATATATGAAACTCGGCCAACTGAGCTTTTCAAATTTCATCAACGAAGGTATGTATGTTTTGTGCAAATTCATTAGGGGGATGTTTTCATAATATTAAAATTTATTGTGTGTCACTAGTTGTCTGTCACTAAATGTTGTTTTTTTATGCTTCAGTGAAACGGAAGTTTTCTGTCCCAGAGGATAAAGTGGTCAGAGTCACCGATGATCTGGGCACAGAGGTGGATGAGGATGTATTTCCAGAACTTGCAACAGTCGAAGACATGTGCTTCGTTATCCACACTGATGATAGTAAGTGGGTTATGCGTAAAACTCTTACTTTTAAGCATATAACTTTTTGAGTTTTATATTTTGATTCCAAATGAGAGAGATTGTCCATGTTTTCTAACGTGCTAATTACTGCGATGCTCATAAAAGTGATGTGTAATATATTTATACAAACGCTTGTGTATTTTAGCGCTCAGCGGTGTAATGTAACGTGTATTTCAGATTTCCCGCTGGACGAATCATCAATGAACCAGGCTGACAGCTCAAACCACCCTGAGTTTTCGCCGCTCACACCGTTGGGTTGGCAGGGTCGCCGTACGTAAGTATCCTACATTTTTGATGTTTTCATGTTACTACAGAGGGTTGTATTACTAGATTTATGTTAACGTCGTAGGCTTAACGGCATATAATGGATTGTTCTTTGCTTTTATGAAATTGGCATGTTTAAGTGTGACAATCTACCTCCTGTCTGAGAATAAAGAATCGGGTGTCATAGGAATTGGTGTTGGTGTTCCTTTCTTAGGAGTTTCTTATCGTATGTTATACTGTGATACGTTTAGGAATGAATATACAATGTTTGCAGTTAGGGATTTCATGTTTTAAGATTTTGTTGTGGTTGTGGTGTAATGCATAGGGGCCTGGTAGTTTAATGATCATTTGTACAGTTATTTTGCTGAAATAGTGGTCAGTTTGCAGACTGTATATTGGCAGTGCAAGTACAGAATATGGTTTGATTATTTTAAGACAAGCATGATTTTTAGGTGGAAATGTCACACATTTCTCACCACCATTTTGGCTCTTTTTCTGTGTAGCTTGACCACCGCCTCCTCCAGGCAAAAAAACTGATGTTTCACATAAAGGCTGTCGCCAAGAAGCATATTTAACAAACATTTAGTTTCTACATTTAACATTTATATTTATATATGACATTTTTTCAGTCTTGCATTAATGTAGAACATTGCTCTTGGAAAAGTGATTCCAATGTTTTATATGAACTTCTCCCTGAATGTTTAAAAAAGTGGCATTTGAAAATTGTATTGCATTTTCTTTACATATGGTGACGCTAAACCCAGGGATTTCTTTTGCCCAGGAGTTCCATCAGCAGATTTCCGATGCTTTTTTCCAATAGATGCTTTCTCCCCCCAATAGACACCACCAGCAGGAAGAGAGAGAACACCTTTCAGTTCCTGTGGAGACAGAACAGGGCGAGACACAGGTAAGAGGCCTCTGTAGTGAGCACTGGGGGGAGAGAGGCAGAATTCCCTGTGGCAACACGCCCACGTTCTCAGACTCACCTGACAGGTGACGTGTCAGCCGGGAGGTAGAGATAAGCCGGGGGTTTAGCGAGGGAGTGGAGAGCTTCCTGACGTGGCAGTCTGATTGTATGTTTTCCAGAGCGATCTGCTCGAATAAAGTTGTTTTTGCATACTTAAACAAAGCCAGTCGTTTTTCTCCACACCTCACTTATTCTCCTGAAGGTGTGTGCCTGTCAGGTGGTCACACATTCACCTGGAATGTAGATTCTTCTGTTATGCACCCATTCACTCCTCTTTACCAGTCATATCCATGTAACTGCAGCGTCTAGTGTTTACTGTGATTCAGTGTGTTTCTGCATTTTCCCACAGTCGCCAGTGACAGATGCTAAATCAAAATGCACCAAAATGGTCAGAAACAAAAAAGGAGTAAGTACTGTCTGCCAATATTATTATTATTTTTTTAAAAAGAAAAATCTGGGAATACACTGTTCTCTTTTGGAAATACGCAAAATGCGAATGGTAGGTTGTACAGAAGTAGTTGTGGCCTTAGTAAATAAGATGTTAATTTCAGGCAGACTGCAAACGCACCTGCGTACCCTCGTCAGCCCGCAAATCTGCACTGCTGCAAACTTTTGTGCGCGCAAATCTGGCTCCTATTATTTATTGAAGCATTTGATTGCACCCAGCATAAGTTTATGAGCAGACAGCAGCACAGTGTTTGATTTTGAGAAGACCACCGGACCACAGCCAGCTGAGGGAGTCCTCTCAGCCTTCATGTCTACCTACGCAGGCTTCAGAATCCGAGACTGCTGAGGTTGACACTGTGACTGGGACTTTAGCAGATAGCTAACGTAAACAGTTGGCTAACTTGTAACGTTAGTCGCCTCGCACAGTTGTATAAATTCATATTCTTAGTAGTGTAATGACTTCAACTGGGACCTATGTAATCTTAGATATTGCTTATGCTTGCCTTTCATGTATCCAATGATTTAATTAATAAACAAAATTCATCTTTTGAAGTATTTTTCAGGAACACGTTTCAAAGTCAATGTATCGTTGTCCATATCAAAAATGTAATCTAATGCTTGCTTCTGTTTTCCAGCTATCTTTCAGAAGGGGTTGTGGATAACAGGCTCAGTGATTTTCACAATCTGTGTGTGTGTCCTGGCCATGGCTTTCAAAGGTAACTATGAATTTGTACCACGGGGGCTCAGAAGAGCAGGGCTGCATGGTTGGGTAAATCAGTGTGTTAAGTGAATGTCATTTTGGAAAATTTGTGTTTCATACTTTTGTACAGAATGTTTGATACTTATGTACAGGGAATGTGTCAGGGTTCTGTGTCTTCCCCCTGTGTTGTTTCTCTGTTGGGCCGCCAGATGGCGGCACCGCGGTTTGTGTTCAGTTAATTGTTTTATTGTTTTCCATTATCCAATTATTAGTTGCATTTTGTCTCGTGTTCCCCTCCCTCTCTGTGGCTTGATTGCTCATTGTGCCCTCCTGTGTCTCGTCTGCGTCGCTCCTATTTAAGTCTCCCTCTCCCTCACTCAGGCGCTGGTTCCTTTTGTTTCTGTACCAGTTTGTGGTTTGTTTTCCGGTTTGCTACCTGCCTGCCTTGCCTGTTTGTTTCTGTACGTGTTTTGCCTGCTCTGTTCTCTCTGTTTTTGGATTTTTGGATTTTTTGTTTTCCCGCAATTTGAGTTTTTCCCTTTGTTTGTTATTAGCGCCCTGCGAGGCTTTCTGTTCCCTTTGTTCCCCGTGCTTTGTATTAAAGTCTTTTGGTTTTCCCCATTTCTGGACTTTTGGGTTTTCACTCTGCGTTTGGGTCCATTCCTGCACCCGCCCTGACCGAATGAGACTGTGACATGCCACGATGCACCCCTGTAAGGTCTCTCTCTCTCTCTCTCTGACCTGGACACAATCAGGAACACTTGCACATTTATTTTTGAGAGTACTAGGTTAGTGGGTCTATTTGACTTGTGAAAGCTATGGTTTTCAGGACTAGGGGTGTGTTTCCCTTAGAGTTCTGAAACAACGTACATGTATTGTTCAATTTCATGTCTGGAATGGCTATATTTGCGATCTGGATTACCCGATAGAACTTACATGGGTTTGGGTCTATAGATCCAGTGCAGATGCTGCACGACACTGAGTTCAGCACGCATACTACAAGCTAGTTAATAACTTTAAGGCTTTTAGTCCGATATGGGTCCCGGTTCACAAAGCACGATTACCGAGTTAGTTGGATAAATGCACTGGAAACCCAGAACCCCTCTAGATCTGGAACATGGACTGAAGTAAAAAGAGCAGTTCCAGGTTTTACTTGGATCAATTATTCAGCTGATTCAGTAATACTACTTAATGAAAAAATGATCTCTGTGCCAGTGGTAGTAGTTTAATCATTGGATTTTATAATGATAATCTTTCCCCCTCTCTCTCTCTCACACAGTAATTGTAATTGACAATGTTGTTTTGTTGTGTGTAGCCACAGGCTACTTTAATCTCAGTTGTGAGATGTGATGAATGACTCCTGCACTGTAATGATTGTGTTTTTCCACAGAGTCTGGAGGGAGTCCAGCACTTCCTGATCTGAAGATTTTGCTGGTGGGAAAGACTGGGGCAGGAAAGAGTGCAACTGGAAACACCATCCTGAGGAGAGGGGTGTTTAAAGAGGGGCTTTCCCCTATAGGCCTGACCTTAAAATGCGAGACACATAGTGGAGTGGTGGCTGGGAGAGAGGTTACTGTTACCGACACACCTGGGATCTTTGACACATCTCTTTCTGATAATCAAATCAAATGTCAAATGGTAGAAAGCAGTAACCACTTCTTCCTGATAGTTATCAGGCTGGGGAGATTCACAGAGGAGGTGAGGGCCACTCTAAAATGGATGCAGGATCATTTTGGAGCAGAATCTTTGCGGTACTCAATGGTGCTCTTCACTGGAGGAGATGAGCTGAGTACACCAGTGGAGGAGTTTCTGAGAAAAAGCATCGATCTTCAGGAAGTCGTCAACCGATGTGGCGGGGGATATCACGTCTTCAACAACAAAGAGAAGAACAACCGCGCTCAGGTTACAGAGCTGCTGGAGAAGATTGAAGCAGTGCTGCTCAAAATGACAGGTTACCATCATGCCGCTATGATGATCCAACAGGCTGAAAGAAAGATACAAGCAGAGGAGGAGAGAAAGAGAGAGGAGTTTGAGAGAAAGATCAGAGCCAAGGAGGAGAAAAAGAGGGAGGAAGCCAAGAAAAAGATCAGGGAAGAGGAGGAGAGGCTGAGGAAGTTTGAGAGAGAGATCAGAGCAGAGGAAGAGAGAAAGAGGGAGGAGTCTGTGAGGAAGATCAGAGCAGAGGAGGAGAAAAAGGAGGAGTCCACCTACAGTCTAATTCAGTTTGCTGAAGTGGCAGTTAATGTTATAGCTCTATACATGGGACTTAAGGCAAAATAAAAGATATTGGGGGGAATCCTGGAGTGTACATGTAAAAAATCCTAAAAACATCCTAAAAAATCCTAGAAACTTGTGTCATTTCATGAAAATTATATGAATGCGGTATTAAATTGATTGATATTGTAGTGTTACTCCTTGTAAGGCAATCAACAGAAAAATGTCATATCTTTGCTAAATGAATGACAAGCAAATGCTAAGCAGAGATATTGTCACCCTTTGTTTAAAAGCATGTGCAATCCAGGCATTTACTTACTAATGGTCACGTGCACAAATGCTAGACAAGCCTCTAGCATGGCTGCAAAAGGTGATATCTCGGTACCTTTGAAAGAGGAGCGTTGTTTTTAAACCAATGCTTTGAAGGTAACCGTGCCTGTGCTCGATCCTGTGAGCTAGCCGCTCTAATTCTTTAACTCCCTCAGTGCCTCTGCGCAACCGCTTCATTTCTTTTTACGCTCATTTATTCTTCACTCGACCCGATTTAGAGTTTTCACCATTCGATCAATACCATTTGAGTCTGTAAAAAAAAAAAAAAATCTTAATGTTTGATGAAGGCCTTAGTGAACAGTAGTCTCTGTTACATTGTGGATCTATGCTACACAGTGGGAGAAAAATGGCCATTTAGAGGCTTCTCTACTTCGTCTAAGAGTCCAGCTCTACTTCCCACTCCCTCTCTGAGGAGGAACCAGTAGAACCATTGAGTGAGTCGCCCTGCTGCTGGCCTTTAAGAAAACATTTTTAAAACGTTTATTCTGTCATAAAACCGAGGTTGTGCCTTTATTAAAGGTCAGTGCTTATTTTTGTACTTTTTTTTTTTTAAACAGTGTTGTATTTTCCTGCTTTTGTTGAAGTCTGTTAAATAAGAATGAAGCGAGAAGAACAGTTTTGATTTTTTTTTCTCATTAATATGTAGTTTGTTAGTTTGCTAACATGCAAAGTGACCTCCCTATTGAAAGATGGTAGGGATGTATAAAAGCTTGCTTAAATAATCAAGATGTAACCACCACTTTTATTTGTGAGTATATTTCTTTTTATTATTTACTTAAGGGAAATCATGTAACTTTTAAAGAATAAGGGATAACTTAAATTGTTCTGTTTAATAAAATGTTATTTTGGATCTGGACTGGCCTAAACAAATTAGCTGAAAACTATTAGGCTATTTCAATCATGTCTTTGGTCTCCTGGTAGATACATGTACATTCACAGAGAGGAACACATTGTATGTACTGTACATGCAACATACTAGTACAGTATGTATATACATATACCTGCGTATCCTGGGTAGGGTCGCGGGGGTAGGGGGGGTGGTTGGTTGGAGCCTATTTTAGTGTGCATTGGGTAAGAGGCAGGAATACACCGTGGACATGCCGGAAGTCTATCGCAGGACACACACGCCACTCACTCGCCATACGGTCACACACTCATACCTATGGGCAATTTAGAGTCTCCAATTAGCCTACCTGCACGTCTTTTGACTGTAGGAAGAAACCGGAGCACCCAGAGGAAACCCATGCGGCCACAGGGAGAACATGCAAACTGCACACAAAAAGGTATCGGGCCGGATTCGAACCCAGGACCTTCTTTCTGTGAGGCAACAGTGCTATCCACTGCCCGTTATATTTATATACATACACACAGACACACACACACACACACAATGGGACAAAGGGAATAAAGTTACTTTGTGTTTTTTGTCCATGTTCTTGTACTTGGTAAAATTTGTACATGGGATTCTTGGTTAGCAGAGTTAGCATGCACTAGTGTGCCTTTACTCCCTGATTTGGGAATGTTTTTAGCCAGGTCTGGCACTATTGCTCATGTAACTCAGTTGAATACACTCTGTTGACTTACTATATTGCCAGTCACTCTGGATGATAGAGTCTGCTAAATGTTAAATGAATATAGGATGTAATGTAGTGATTAAACCTCAGGCCAGTGACTCAAATAGGGGCTGGAACCTGTTGTTATGGAAATATGTGTTTAAAAAAAAAAAAACACAATATGACCCACTTCCCTCCAAGCACATACTGCAGCAGTGGGGTTTAATTTGTCAGTGCAAACTGAAAACCTGAGGAGATAGAAAAAAGGGCAGAAAGGCTAAGGGGAGAATACAGGGAAGTGGAGGGATTGGAAGAGATGTTAAGGGAAAAATGTAAACAGTATGAGGAATACTAATAATTTGGCTAATAAAAAAGGCACACGAGATAAGGGACACAGAAAAAACGTCTAGAGTGCGCCAAAAACCTGAGGTGGGGTCAAAAAGGGACAGGGAAATACGTAAAAGACGCGAAACTGCGGGGTGGGGGAACACTAAATGGGAAAAACTCCCATGTAACACGTGGGAAGAGAAAAAAAGCAAAGCCAAAAAGTACCAAGGAAACAGATTTCCGAGTTAAGCATAAGCCAAGTTTAGCAAAAGGCACAGCAAATAAAGAGCAAATCCCCCAAGTAGAATATAAATTAGAATATAATAAGGGGAGGAGGAGTGCCCCCCAGCAGAAGGCGAGGCAAGCGACAGTGAGGCAAGCCAGGCAAGTAATAATGAGGCAGAAGAACAGGAGGAGTTAGACGAGGAAGAAGATGTGCAGATACAAAAGAACAGTGCATAAGTGACAGCATGAAACTGCTGGAGAAACTGGCAAAGGGGGGACACCAGTCCAGGGAGCACTAGTCCAGGGAGCAACAGCACCCACAGTGCCCCTACGGGTCCAGTACGAGAATCGCAAGCCGGCTTTCCAGTGGAGTGACGTGCAGACCGCGTACTCTGGTTGGAAGATATACCAGGAGCCCACCAACTACGAGGAATGCGGCAACTCATCGTGCTACGAATCAACGTGTTAAGAAAATTAAAGGAGTGTATGATAACCTTGTTGGGTCACTTACAGCTTTGATATGTTTAATCAAATTTTGCGACTGCAGAGATTGTTGGAGGAACCATGGGAACAACGTTACATTGAGGAATCTGAAACATTTGGATGCTGCTATGGCAGCATGGGATGTGCAGGCACCCAACGTAGTATACATGTGGTGGGGCACACCCGACACTGTCTGACGCTGAGAATGTCGTCAGCCAAAGCCCAGGTGACATCCGTGTTTCCATTCCCAGGCCAATGGACAATGCCGACCTTGTGGCTGTTATCCTACTACGATGTGCAGAATAATGTGCAGCTGACCAAGCTGCAAGTGAAAAAGCTCACTATACCCTGGTATAAAGTAAATAATTAACCTACAGACCGAAGGGAAATCACCATGGCAAAAATCCAATTCGCATGCGAAGCTGAGCTTGTAAGTCAGAAGGCTCAGGCTCCGCAAGCCACCTTCTTTGCAACAATAAAAGAGGAAATTGTGGTGATGTCACAAGGAAGTGAGGTCCTCTGGGCAAGTAACCCCTCTGCCTACCGGGTGTATGTTGAGACGAGCCAAAACCAGCAACGCCCAAGATCACCACCCTGCGTACTGGACCCCGGCTGTCCCATTTGTACCATGGAGGCGAGGGAGCCGGTCCCTGTTGTTGCCGCCCCTCTAATTCTTCCTACCCCCGTTCAGCAGCAGGCCACAGCTGCGACAACAGGCAGGCAAGGGGTTCCTTTTATCCCAGTTTCAGTTGTGGCCCCTATGGCAGCCCCTATGGCAGAAATTGAAACAGCAGAGAGCCCTCAGGGGTCCTCTCGGAATTCTTCCCCAGTCCCTTCCCCTACCTCTCCTCAATCCCCTACCTCTCCTGAATCGGACAATGATTACTCACCTACAGTGCCCAATAGCCTGGGGAATCCCATGGTCCTTACAATGCATGACCATGATGACATGATAATTCCAATAATGAGATTGAGAAGGTCAAAAAGAATACAACGAGGGGAGTCATTCGGGGCCATAAGATCTGACCCCATTAGTTGCAGCTGAGCTTATGGAAACGCAAGAAACCACAGTATCAACTGTAGAGAAAAAGCAAGAGAATGCAGAAGGCTTTAAAAAACCACACTTACTCAGCAGAAAACATTAATCAAATACTAACCATACGCTTTATTTTCAAACTGATCAACTGCTAATAAATGTGCTAGAAGACTAATATTTTACAGTGACCCCTATGTAACCTGAATACAATGGAAAATTACAGGAGGCTGTGACTTGTATTCTTAATGGAAAATTACAGAATAAAGACAAATATTTTTTAAGGGAAAGTTGGGGTAACTTTCAACAATGATGTTATCACCCAAGAACAGGAAATCATTGTGGTGCCAAGAAGGTCAGGTGGTATTTTAAGGAATGTGTTAGGGGGAGTTATGGGGAGCACAGTGTATAAAATGGATGTAAAACTGACAATCGAGGTTCAATTCTGCAGAGTTGATCCGGCTTTGTGCATCTGTGCGAATAAAGTCTGACTTTTATGAAGAGCTTGCTGCTGTGGTGTCTTTTCCCTCGTGAAGTTGTTTTCTACAAATTAAAGATTGGACTTTGAATTCTGTCGATTCCTAGACACGACACTCTCTCTCAGCGGATATCACGTCTTCAACAACAAAGAGAAGAACAACCGCGCTCAGGTTACAGAGCTGCTGGAGAAGATTGAGAAGAGAAAGAGGGTGGAGTCTGTCAGAAAGATCAGAGTAGAGGAAGATAGAAAGAGGGAGGATTTTTTATTTTAATATTGTTACATTTTCCTTATTGTATACATAGTGTAGCATTCAAATTGGTCTTGGCTGTGCCGGCTGGTGGGCAGAGCACACGCACCTGGGTTGTATTAGCTAATCAGCCCTGGTGCTTTAAGGTGTATTGCTCTCCACAGTTCGAGGCCAAGACCGGGAGCACACACCAAAAGAGCAAGTTCTGATTTTCTTTTATTTTCAGTTTTGTTTGCTTTTAGTGTTTCATGCATGAAAGTCTTCAGTTTGAGGATTCCAGTTTTAAATAAAAATAAAGTGAAAATGAGTAGGCACAATTTCTTTTTGCAAGGCAATCTGTTTTGTAAAAATGAATTATATGCATAATATTTCACGTTTGCATATATGTTAAGTGATTACTGAGATGTGCTTTATGTATTTTTATGTGTGTATTATATAGAGACAAGTAGATTGTATTTTCATTGTTTATCTTTTTCTGTGTTTTTTATATATTTTTTAATCTTAGCATGTCTGTGTGAATTACACCCCCACGGCACACACACACACACACACACACACATGATTACATGATTTTGCGAACCTGTAATACATGTTTAGCATATAGAGAGAAATTTCTCATACAATGATACAACAACAACAATAACAACAACAATAATAATAATACTAATAATATTAAATAATTATTTAGCACCTTTCAAGCACAAAGCACAAGGTCATTTACAAATTAAAAAATAAGCAACCTAAACATGCCGGTTTATTGTTTTTTTCCTGTGTTTTACTAAAACCCTTTTTGTTACTTCACTCGTGCCTCCTGAGTCTGCCTCTGCATTTGGGTCCCTGCGACAAAGATCCAGTACAGGCTATAGAAAAGGGTCCTTATCTCACCTGACTGCACCTCATGGTTATTTATAAAGCTGTGTGCGTGCATGCGTGCGTGTGCATGCGCATGGGGGTTTCCATCTGGATGAAGTGAAAATGAAAGTTTATTTTAAAACCTGTTTGTACAGATGCCAAATCTGTCCAACCATTGCCCATTTATGTACTGTCCTGTGTAAAGCTTTAGAACTTTTAATCCGAAGAATGCCATCCCAGGTGTGAAGCATGGGGATGGCAGCATCATGTTTTAGGGGTGTTTTGCTGGAAACCTGACTGAGATACACCAGTTCTGTCAGGATAAATGGGCAAAAATTCTGGCAAAGTATTGTGAGAAGCTTGTGGAAGGCTACCCCAAGTGTTTGATTCAAGTTAAGCAATTAAAAGGCACTGCCAAATGTAAACTTTTGACCCACTGAAAATCTGATACAGATAAACTGTTAGTATTAACCAGTTTATCCTTCAAGGTCCAAGTTGAAGTATGCAGTTGTTCCCTGCACTTCTCTCTAGAGTTTTCAACACACTTGTTCCTGGTTATGGTTATACACTTTGTTGTACGTCACTCTGGATAAGAGCGTCTGCCAAATGCCTGTAATGTAATGTAATAAAAGCTGAAATAAATCTGTCTCCTAGCTATTATTTTGAAATGACCTCTTATGAAAATATAGTAGATACCCTAATTGACTTAACAGGAAATGTATAGTAACATGAAGTGTGTGGAGTTGTGAAAGGTGCATGTAAACTTTTGACCTCTACTGTACCTTATCTGGAGTCTACTGTATGCTGCTGAACTCCAATTTATAATGCAGGAAAATAGAATATTCTGTCTTGCAGCCTCGGAGAGGAAAGCCACCAAGTACCAGGACCTGGTCCAACAATGCAGGGACAAAGGGTGGCAGGGTTTCCAGTTGAGGATGGCTGCAGGGGTTTCCCAGCGCGGTCTGTGTGGAAGACCCTCACAGCTCTGGAAATAGCAGGAAGGGAAGGAAGACAGCTGCTCGCAGGTTGGGGGAGGCAGTGGAAAGAGCGTCTTGCTGGCTCTGGAACAGGCGGGAGGATTTGAGCTGGAAGCCAGGCTTCAAGTGACTTGAACGAATTGAGGAAATATTGGGTAGCATTGCTTTGGAATACATCTTATTCAATTTCGGTGAGGCAAGATAGCTTATATTGTTTGTAGTACCGTAACTTGGCGTCATTTTGATATCAATACTTTTAATGGCAGGCCTGGATTTTGGCAGTCTGAATGAATGAGTTATAGATGGTGTATGTCTTGTGTGAGTAACTTGGCATTTTTGTACATTGAAAACGTGTTTTTTTATGAGATAATATAAACTGTCTGCAGTGGCTAAGCCATAGGCTATTATATACTCCATGGGCTAAGCTCATGTTGGACAGAAACTGTATTGAGCAGTGGCATAGCTAAATTCTGATATGATTATTTTGTGTATAGTTATTGTTTTTGTGTGGTCTCTTGTGTTTATTTGAAGTGCATTTCTTACCCAAGGCCATAAAAATCAATATTGCAAACTCAAAAGTCTTCCATCATGTTATGTGCTATGTTTTATCAATAAATCTAGTAAAATTTCTATATGTGTTTCAGTTTTCTTGGATTTTTTCTGTCCATTTGCCACACCTCCTGCACCCATACATCCGTGTCATTGCGTGAGAAGAAGGAATGTTGGATGGCAAACAACATACCATGTATGTAGCCAGGTGCAACACACCCTCTTGGTGCACTGGGCACACTGGATATTTTGCATAGTTTACAGCATACAGGTGCAATAATAATAATAACAATGACACCCAAATATTTACACCAAATAAAACATTAATCGAGCTCTGAAATAAAGAGAAGGAAGCGTGTAGGTGGCAAAAACAGAATTGAGCAGCCGACAGATGAGTTTTTTGAGTGAAAACAATCCATTTGAAAATGCTGTGAGCATTTTGAATGTGTACGAAATAGCAGAAGTAGGCTATGTGTAGCGGCTGCATAATGAAAAGCAGGTCGTTTCAGCTGATGGCATATCTATGGTCACAAACTAGTCAGGCAGTTATGCTTTGCACATTTTATTTTTTTTTAAAAACAAAAATCAGTTACATCAAAATAGAAAATGTCTTACCAACACTGTGTAGCCTACCTTAATTGGCCGCAAAAATTACAGATGCAGTTGCCTGTACCGTGAAACAGGTGATTGAACTCTATTTGTGGCCATTTGTCTCTAACAATGGGAAGCAGTTACAGAGTGTGAGTGTGAGAATGTGTATTAAGAATGAAATTAAGACACAGAAAGCAACTTAATTGTTCAAACCTATCACTCCAAAAGTGAGCATCACAGAGACTTGGGAAATGGATTAAATGACGAGCCTACAGGTTCGTCCTACATGACATTCTACCCAAATACTTGTCCAGGCCATCATAATCTCCCTTCTAGTTCACTGCAGTCTTCTTGCAAGCCTACCAGCCTGTACCATCATAGACTGTAGAAAAAATATGGACAAAGTCACTGTTACGTCATCCATTGTTTCTCCATGGGCTTGGTGAAACATGTTTTGAAGCCCAGGAATTTCAGTTTGGGCGCTGCCGTGTTATACAAATTGGAGCCAGAGACTGCACTGATGGGAAAACGGGGACACTTATATGGCAAGTCTGGTTGTCCACTAATTGCATTAAATACAGTGACCCGTCAGTGACACAAACTGTTCCTGATTCATGGTAAAAAAAAAAAGATTGACTTTGTATTTTGAGTGTATTTGTTAACATTAACATTAACATTGAAATGGGTGGCTGAAACACCTATACTGGAGCCAGCCACAGTGGCACTAGTGAGCAACGTCTCTCAACAAGTGTGATTGTGTGTGTGCGTATCTGCGTGTGCATGAAAATCTGGATTAAGAGAAAATGAAAGTTCATTTTAAACCCTGTTTGTACAGATAACAAATCTGGCCAATCCTCACCTATTTATGTACTGTTCTATTTCAAAGAAACTTTTGCTTTGACTTCATCCAAATGGAAACCCCCATGCACAAAGTTAGAAAAACTCAATTGACCTTTATGTGCCTTGTTTGGAAAAATTGCTTGTGTGAGGTGCTACCACAGCATCTCTGTTGGGTTCAAGTCAGGAATTTGACTACAAAACTTCAACTTTGTTTGTTTTCAGCCATACAGAAGTGGACTTGTTTTGTGTTTTTGGCTAACTGACTTTCTGCATAACCCAATTACGCTTCTGCTTCAGCTCGAGGACAGATGACTAAACTTTTAGACATTCTACATAAGAATTTTTATGAAAATGTGAGATGAGCATTGATGTTTCTTTTGGTTAGCAGGGGTTTGCGCCTTGCTGCTTTCCCATTAATTCAAAAATTAACTCTCTCTTCTTGTATCAGTTCATAAGATGCTTTGTTCAGTTATATAATTTCATTATTCAATATTATTCTAATGCGCTAAGCTTTCCCCGTAATGTCGGATATTGTTAGTGATTGTTGAATGTTGTAATTACATGGCATCTGCTTAATGGGCATGGCGTTGGGAGGTATTTACTACAACAATAAAAGCAAGACTGAGTAGCGTGCAACCAGTGTTCTGTCTAATTATTCAAATATAGCACTCTTTCTTATTCTGGCATCATGAATACTGACCTTAGCTGAGGCTAGAGAGGCATGTAGATATTTGGATGTTCTTCTGGGATGTTATTTTGATTTTCATCTGTAACTCACTGGATGATCTGTCACTGTGCCCTTGGAGAAATGTAGCATTTTCGCTCATTTCGAAATTTGCATTACAAATAAAACAGGGTTACCGTGTGTCCGTTTAAATTTATTAAAGTTAGTTTTGGTAGACTACAGCATGTAACATGTTGTAGCCTACATCACTCAGTTCTTTACTTGTTGATCTGGGTGCGGCAGGACACCGCACCCATACTGCCTACTTCATTGGTTGAGAGGAAGGATTGCGACATGGATGGAATGTAGAATCTGCCCACATATGAAATGGCAGAAGTATGTGCATTCATGTGGCTTGCACAAAGAAAATCTAACCTTGTCAGCTGACAACTCACATCATAAGTCATAAGATGAATCAGTCAGTTAGGCATAGCCTATGTTTTGCACATAATATTTGTTTTGAAAGGAATTTCAACTCCATCTGTGAGGTATTCTTGCCAAGACGGTATGCCTTGGTTGCGTTGCTAAATTAGAACTCAGTCCCAGGTGGCCTCAGACAATGCTTACTGATCTTTGAGCTTGATTGCAACGACGTATCTACTTTGTCATGAAATTATCAATATTTGTCTTTAAACGATGCCGTTTCAGTGGCAGACAAATTTTCCTAACAGTTGAACGGGGTTCTAAGATTAGCCTATGTGTAAATGTATTTTGTATTTAGAAGTGGTAGGTTAATTATTGCTTTATTTTTTCTGATAAATTAGTTAAGCATTACTATATCAAATTCAGTGGTTTGTAATATTCCGGTGAATATTAATGTGATTATGATGTTCGACAAAGATCCCTCACCGTTATTACTTTTTACACTTTTCTGCAGTGCTAGAAGCTGTTTAACAACCTGTAAATCGAAATGCTGCCTGACAACACTGTGTTCTGGCTTCTGATTGGTGCGGAGTCTACAGCGAACGGCACGCTGGGTAAACGTGTGCCGAGCGCTGACCAGAAGTAGCGAGACGATAGTTCGGGATTAGGCGAGGGAGAAACTGTGGTGGAGGAAGTGTTCTGTTTATAAAACTGATGAAAGGTAATGCAGTTTATCCAATGCAATAAATATAAAATCAGTAAATGTATTATTAAACAGAATTGTTCTTAAGCAGAATGAAATACATTTGGGCGGAATTTAAACTGTGATAAACGTTTATTTAAAACTAAACCAAAATATTAACAATATTTGTCTTTAAACGATACTGTGGTGGAAGAAGTGTTCTGTTTATAAAACTGATGAAAGGTAATGCAGTTTATCCAATGCAATAAATATAAAATCAGTAAATGTATTATTAAACAGAATTGTTATTAAGCAGAATGAAATACATTTGGGCGGAATTTAAACTGTGATAAACGTTTATTTAAAACTAAAACCAAAAAATTAACAAAATTTGTCTTTAAACGATGCCGTTTCAGTACAGAACAATTCTAACAGTTGAAAGGGGTTCCAAGATTAGGCTATGTGTAAATGCATTATTTATTTAAAAGAAGTGGTAGGTTAATTATTGCTTTATTTTTTCTGATAAGTTCGTGAAGCATTACTATATCAAATTCAGTGGTTTGTAATATTCCGGTGAATATTAATGTGATTATGATGTTCGACAAAGATCCCTCAGCGTTATTACTTTTTACACTTTTCTGCAGTGCTAGAAGCTGTTTAACAACCTGTAAATCGAAATGCTGCCTGACAACACTGTGTTCTGGCTTCTGATTGGTGCGGAGTCTACAGCGAACGGCACGCTGGGTAAACGTGTACCGAGCGCTGACCAGTAGTAGCAAGACGGTAGTTCGGGATTGAGCGAGGGAGAAACTGTGGTGGAGGAAGTGTTCTCTTTGTAAAACTGATGAACGGTAATGCAGTTTTATCCAATGCAATACATATAAAATCATCAAATTTATTATTAAATAGAATGAAATACATTTGGAGCGACAGGTGTATTATAATTTAAGTAGCCTACAGTTACAAAAAATGTACTAAATATACTTGTTGTAGATCGGGGACAGCGGGGCAAAACTTTACGCGGGGTAAAATGTAACACGCTCTTTTTAGGTGGATGCATCGAGTTTGAACTACGTATTTCAGGTTAAATACGCAGAATTAGTCCATCTCTTTGTCTTCAACAAACGGCAGGAGAGTTCAATATTTCGGGAGATATTGCCAAAAGTCTGTTTTGGCTATAGGTACATTATAATTATTTATTAATTTATATTTACCGGAAGTGTTTTTCGGATTGCGGGATATTGATATTGGGGATATTCGGATTCCGGCCTCAATAGCTCACGACCGAAACGTAAAATATTTTAACAAACCACATATTTTGAATGCGGGAACAAAATACTACTATGGATTAAATTTCGGACAAAATTAAATAAATACATTATGAAATGTGAGCATAAATAAATAAATACATCATGAAATGTGAGGGTAAATCATTCAATGTGGTACGAAACGTCCCTGTTTATTTATTTATTTATTTCAATGACGCTACATGCGACATGAAATAAGGCTTAAAATTAAAACCGCCACTTTTATTTATTTCAATGACACTACGTGTGCGACATGAAATAGGGTTTGAAATTAAAAACGTCACTTTCACCCATCGAAGTTGGGAGGGCGGGCTCTAGCGAGTACTGTTTTTTGATTGGTGCATCGACTTGATTCGATTGTTCATGCCTAATTCAACACGGCTGCGCTGGAGGCGTGTTGTTGGACCCATAGTGCTGACCCATGCAAACATGCACTGTAATAAAAGAAAATGAATTATGGTCTACCACTTCATGAGCACCAACTTCCATGACAGTTTTGGTTATGTTTGACAGCTACATTCAAGATATCAGTTGAACATTTCATTTGGATCTACTGACACATTTGTGCTCAGACAGTGCATGTTTTCCGTTTGACATCATCATGTATACTGTGGGGTGCACTGGCTATTATTTAACAGGGCAAAACATAATTTCAAAATACAGTGAGATTTGTCAGTAAACTGAAAGAGGTGTTTTGTGATTTTTGGAACAGTACATTTTTTTCAGTTCTGTTGAATTCATGTGTTCCTTCCAGGGTGATGAGATCTGACTTATATGTGTCCTATTTTCTGTCATTGCAGACTGATTATTCCAAGAGTGAGCCACAAGGAGTCTGAGCCCATGGAATCAAGGTGAGACCACTAACCCGTGTCTACAGAGTGATGTGGCTCTGCACAACTAAAAATTAAGTTAAATCAAGTACCACAATTACTATACGCATTATATTTGCTGATTATGTGTGGAATGTTTAAGGATTTATACCCTGTTTGCACTGGCTGTATAACTCAGGTTCAGAATGGTGAAATCAAAACTGGTAAAATATTTATTCATGCAGCATGGAGAATAAATACTTGGCGTATTTTGTGTTCATTCTAAAATAATTTTAGATGAGATGTCGGATGTCAGGTATATATACATGGCCAAAGGTATGTGGACACCTGAAATCCAACATCTCATCCACAATTATGGGCATTAATATGGAGTTTGCCCACCCTTTGCGCTATAATAATCTCCACTCTTCTGGTTAGACTTTATACTAGATACTGTAGCAATGCTGCAAGGATTTGCTTCCATTCAGCCAGAAGAGCATTAGTGAGGTTGGACGTTGATTAGTTGGTTAGGCCTGGCTCACAGTTGGCTTTCCAATTGATCCCAAAGGTGCTGGATGGGATTGAGGTCAAGGCTCTTTGCAGGCCAGTCAAATTCTTCCACACCGAACTCGACAAAACCATTTCTTTTTGGACCTCACTTTTTGCACAGGGACATTGTTATGCTGAAACAGAAGGGCCTTCCCCAAACTGCTGCCAAAAAGTTGGAAGCACACAATTCTCTAGAATGTCATTGTATGCTGCAGCATTAAAATTTCCCTTCAGAGGTATTGAGACCGTATTTCCGCTACTTCAGAGTCAAATGACGGTGTGCTTTACACCTCTCTAGTCGATGCTTGGCTTTGCACGTGGTGATCCTAGGCTTGTGTGCGGCTGCTCGGCCATGGACACCAATTTCACAAAGCTCCCGACAAACAGGTCTTTTGCTGATGTTGCTTCCAAAGGGAGTATGGAACTCTTTAGTGAGTGTTGACACCTAGGACAGACGGTTTTTATGCACTACATGCTTCAGCACTTGGGGGTTGCCTTCTGTGAGCTTGTGTGGCCTACAGCTTCGCGGATAAGCTGTTGTTGCTCCTAGACGTTTCCACTTCACAGTAACAGCACTTACATTTGACCTAGGCAGCGCTAGCAGGGCATAAATTATACAAACGGACTTGATGGAAAGGTGGCATTCTATGAGAGTGCCACATTGAAAGTCACTTCTGTGTGATCCATTCTACTGCCAATGTTTGTCAATAGAGATTGCATGGCTGTATGCTTGATTTTATGTACCTGTTAGCAATGGCTGATGTGGCCGAACCAACTAATTAGAAGGGATGTCCACATAATTTTGACCATGTATTGTGGCTTGCTCCTCCAAATAGCAAATCATGTTTTTGCAACTCAATATAGGGCAGGTATGCCCTTAAAAACAGTATTAATCACGAATTATGTGATAAATTTGCCCCCTCCCCCCTAAATCACTTGTCTGCCTTTCAATCACAGCAGTCTAGATCTGGGACTGGCTACAATGTATGTGTGTTTGCATGTATGTATGTGTATGCATACCTCTCATAGTCTACATTTATATGCATTACTGTTATCTCAAAACAAACATGGTGCAAAAAAAAAAGATATCTGAAGAAAAACATGTTCTCAACATACAAAAATGCCAAGTTACTCACATATACAAAGCACTAGAAGTCATTACGACTTTCAAAATCTAGGCCTGCCATTAAAAGTGCTGATATCAAAATTATGCCAAGTTACAAGAAACAATATTGCCTATCATAGCTAACACAAATTAAATGTGCTGTATTCCAAGGCAATGCTGCTACCCAATGTTTCCTAAATTATTTCAAGTAACTTGGCCCTGTGTTTTTTCATCAAGCGGGCAAAGGCCTTCCAAAACCTAGAGATGAGCTGAGAGCCTCAGTCAGACACAATATAAAGTGGAACACATGCTGAGAAATTAAGAGAACTTGAGGTGGTCAGATCAACCAGCCATGTTCTAGATGGATTCTTGTTGGATTGAGTTGAAAATATCGCAAAAATAAATTAGATCAGTAAAGTACAAAAAAAAGTTTTATGATTTGGGTTACTGTGTAATAAGTGATGGGGAGGCTCCATTTAATGTAATGCTTTTTATTGCCCTGGTATGAATGACGTTGTTGGCCAGAAAGGAGTCTTTTGCAAGCGCTGACCTTGAATTTGCATCATGTTTGTGGCCCATTTTTTATTAAATTGTGGATATTTGCTTTATTACCATTCTCTGGATGCCCTCATCCATACCATTAGGGGGCAGGAGGTATGTGACTTTGCAGCAGTTATACAGGAGATTCAGGATAGATGTTTATGTATGCAACACTGCACTGCTGAGGATTGCCTACACATGACTGGATCAGATGCAGCTATCTTTTTGGAATCACTGTCAAGGTTCTTTACATATAATCACAAAATTCAGTCCGATGCACCTCTCATTCTATATACATAACACAAACATGAGACATGCTTCTGCTGCAAGTTCATGATGTGAGGGCGGTCTTTGAAATGTGGTTGGTGAATATGTTTAGCTCACTACCCTGAAAGCTAGCCAGCTTGTGCTGGCTATTTACATTAGCTAACAAGCTAGCCATGCTGTAAATTTTCAGTTGCTGTGCTAAATTAGCCACAGACACAACAATACAAAAGACAGTGAATCTGGATATTTAACTTTATTAATTTAACTTATTTAACTTTTTCATTAGCTAGTTAACATTTTGTCAAATCTGGTATCCATGTTCAAACATCCTTTACATTTCGGCACCCTGAATGAAGCCGGTGGCATGAAACAGCACCTTTAAAGGAGTACCATGGTGATTTTCACACTTTCTCTGTTTTATGTGCTATTTGCACAAGAGGCATTGAAGAAACACAATGAGCAAAGTATTAAATATGTCCGTTCTGTATTTTTGGAGAAATATGCGTTTTAAATTCATCGTCCCATTTTCAACCGGTTGAGAAAGTTGTCATTTTTCTACGTCACGAATACAGTAACCACTCCTATTTCCACGCCCCGTAAAGAAATCTGACAGGACACACCGTCCTGCTGTTCAGACAATGCAAATATTTGACTAACGTTAGGTTCACTTAAATTAGAGTTCCTTTAGATTATTTCTGGTTATATTCATTTAGCTAGCTAGCTAACGTTAGCTAGCTAGGAGGTTTGCTTTCATAAGGCAATGTTATCGATAACGTTAGCTTGCTAGTTCGCTTTTATGAGGACGTTATAGTTGTGCTTTTATCTTAACTTGGCTAGCTAGATAGCAAAAATTGTAACTGTATACAAGTCAACGTCCTTACCTTAGCTATCTATCGATACTTGATATACTACTAAGCTAGCTAGCTTGTGAAAATTCAGTCTCCCAAAGAGAGCGCGTATCATGGGGGTAGCTATGGTAACGGGGAACGGTCTGTCAATCATAGCTAACTGACAGTTCTCATTACCACGCCCAGACGGTTCGGGTGAATTTTTATAGTGGGAAATTTAGGCTTAGAAAAATATGTTTTAAAGTACATTGAAATGACTGAAGAATAAAAAAATTATGCACATTTGTTTTGTTGTTGCCTGAAGACAACTGGGAAGTGTCACGTTCAACCACCATGGTACTCCTTTAAGGTGGAACACACCCACATACACACACACACACACACACACACATGCACATTTGACAACAATGTAAACTTTCTGAAGGCTGTGTAGTTGGCTGAAGCAAGACTGTGTTACCTGTGTTTTACCTGCGGCCCATTGACTATTTGCTGGATCACAATGTCGCATTCATTAATGGCTGGAAAAGTTCCAGTCTTTTTTTATGTGTTCAGTAACTAATGTATTCCATCTGCTAAATACCATATTGTAATTGTAATTGTATGGGTAAAAATGGAAAAATAAGCCTGTGCTTTTTCATTACCAGTGAGTCATTGCCAGAGTACCTTCCAGGAACTACTACTACTCTCCATAAAAAGAACCAATCTTTGAATGGACGGGGGGAGGCCACAAACTCTGAGAACAATATGGAGGAAGAGGAGGATGAAAAGGACTCTGAAAAGAAAACAAATGATGAAGCCACAGACTTTGTGAACAATGGGTGAGAAACCCATTCATCCATCAATTATCTAACCTGCTTATTCCTGGTCAGGGTCACAGGGGGTGCTGGAGCCAGTCCCAGCATGCATTGGGTGAAAGACAGGAATACGGCCTGGGCAGGTAGCCAATCCATCACAGAACCCACACACCATTCACTCACACACTCGTACCTAGGGGAAATTTACACTGTCCAGTTAACCTAACCTGCATGTCTTTCGACTGTGGGAGGAAACCGGAGTACCCAGAGGAAACACGCGGACACAGGAATTACATTATTCTAACTATACAGATAATGCCTTGACAGAAAGATAGATAGATAGATGGATAAAAACTTTATTGATCCCGTAGGGAAGTTCCCTTAGGGAAATTCAGGTTTCCAGTGAGTACAGCACCATAAGTTAAAAAGTTAACAAGTTAAACATCACACATCAAACATAGAGATAGTAACGATATACATAAAATAAATAAAGAAAATAAATAAAGAATAAAGTAGCAGCGGTTATATAAAATAGCAGCGGTTGTGTCAGTTTAATTAATTAACTAGTAGTATAGTAGCAGCGGTTGTTCCAGTTTAATTAAATAGGTAGTAAACAATAAATAATGAGACTGTTCAGTGTGATGATGTTCAGGTGATCAGGCCTAACTCTACTTCCTCAGACCTCAGACCTAACCTATCCTCCCCCACCCCCTCCTCTCCCTCCAACTTTGGAGTTGTACAGTCTGATGGCACGGGGAACAAAGGAATTTTTCAGTCTGTTCGTGTTGATCCTCGGGAGCAGCAGCCTGTCGCTGAACATACTTCTCTGGTTGCTGATGACAGTGTGCAGGGGATGGCTGGTATTGTCCAGAATTGCCAGCAGTTTTTCTAGTGTCCTCTTTTCCGCCACTGTCACCAGGGAGTCCAGCTTCACGCCGACCACAGAGCCGGCCCACCTGATCGGAGGAGTCCCTCTTTGATGTGCTGCCCCCCCAGCACACTACAGCATAGAACAGGACGCTGGCTATTACCGACTGGTAAAACATCCACAGGAGTTTCCTGCAGACGTTAAACGATCGCAGCCTCTGCTTTGGCCCTTCTTATAGAGATTGTCAGTGTTGTTGGACCAGTCCAACTTGTCATCCAACACCAGCCCTAGGTACCTGTAGCTGCCCACAGCCTCAACTTCAACCCCCTCAATTTGGACTGGTTGGGGGCGTGGTCTGGACTTTCCAAAGTCTATGACCAGTTCTTTTGTTTTTGAGGTGTTGAGCTGCAGGTGATTAGGGTGGCACCAGATGACAAAGTCCCTCACCAGACTCCTATACTCCTCCTCCCGTTCTCCCCTAATACACCCCATGATGGCCGTCATCAGCAAACTTCTGAATGTGACACAACTCAGAGTTATAGCTGAAGTCCGAAGTGTATAGGGTGAAGAGTAGAGGAGCCAGCACAGTCCCTTGGGGTGCTCCTGTGCTGCTGACCACAGTGTCAGATGTGATGTCCTTCAACCTGACATACTGTGACCGGTCTGTGAGGTAGTTGGTAATCCATGACACCAAGTGGGGGTCCACTCGTATCCTAGCCAGTTTGTCTTGAAGCAAAAGGGGCTGGATGGTATTGAAGGCACTCAAGAAGTCCAGAAACAAAATCCTGACCGTGCCACTTCCCTTGTCCAGATGCGAGTAAGCCTGATGCAGGAGGTAGAGGATAGCATCCTCCACCCCAACTTCTGTCCGATATGCAAACTGTAGCGGGTCCTGAGCATGCTGCACCTGAGGCCTGAGGAGGTTGAGGAAGAGCCTCTCCAGTGTCTTCATGATGTGTGATGTGAGTGCCACCGGTCTGTAGTCATTAATCTCACTTGGCCGGTTCTTTTTCGGAACCGGAACGATGCAGGATGTCTTCCACAGGGTGGGCACTCTCCCTAGTTGTAAACTGAGGTTGAAGACGTACTGTAGAGGCTCCCCCAGTTCAGCGGCGCAGGTCTTTAACAGCCTGGGACACACCCTGTCCGGGCCAGCTGCTTTCCTGGGGCGAACCTTCCTCAGTTCACTCCTGACCTGGTCCGCAGTGATGCAGGGAGGGGGATGGGAGGGGGGCAGGGAAGAGGGGTCAGCTCTGGAGTTGGTTAGAGGGGGGTGGGGGATGGGTGGAGGGGACCGGTCGAACCGGTTGAAAAAATTGTTGAGCTTGTTCGCCTTCTCCACTGTCCCCCCCTCTACACTGCTCTTCGCTTTGTAGCCTGTGAGGGTTCTCACACCATCCCAGACCTCCCTCATGTTGTTTGCCTGCAGTCTCTGCTCCACCTTCCCTCTGTAGCTCTCTTTCGCCTCCCTCAGGCACAGCTTCAGTTCGCGTTGTGCTGACTTTATTGCCTCCTTGTCCCCATTTTTGAAGGCCACCTTCTTCTTGTTGAGGACCGCTTTCACCTCACGTGTTACCCAAGGTTTATTATTAGGGAAACAGCGCACAGCTTTAGCAGGGGCAACCACATCCATACAGAAATTAAGGTAATCCGCCAGGCAGTGTGTCAGTCCCTCTATGTCCTCTCCATGCGAACTCTGTAGCACACTCCAGTCCGTGGTTTCAAAACAGTCTCTTAGGGCATCCTCCACTTCAGGAGACCATCTCCTACAAGTGTGTTTTGTGGCTGGTTGTCTTTTCACCAGGGGGGTGTACTGTGGCTGCAGGTAAACCAGGTTGTGGTCAGATTTCCCCAGTGGGGGGAGGGGGGTGGCCCTGTATGCCTCTCTCACATTAGCATAAAGTATGTCTATTGTCCTGTTGTTCCTTGTGGGACAATCCACAAACTGGTGGAATGCAGTCAGTGTGGATTCCAGGGTGACATGATTAAAGTCACCTGAAATGGCGATAAACGCCTCTGGATGTTGTGTCTGCAGCCTAGCTGTGATTGAATGTATCTTCTCACAGGCAGTGGCTGCGTCAGCTCTCGGAGGAATGTAAACACAGATGGCAATCACGTGACTGAACTCCCTCGGTAGATAGTATGGCCGCAGGCTAACAGCTAGCAGCTCTAGATCCCGGCAACATAAGATCACCTTCGTATTAACATGTCCTGGGTTACACCATCGGTTGTTAATGTATAAAATGAGACCCCCACCTTTGCTTTTTCCGCAGGCTTTCGTGTCTCTGTCGGCTCTCACTGAGCTGAAACCCGGCAAGTCCACGTTAGTATCTGGTGTGCAGCAGGTTAGCCACGTCTCCGTGAAGAGAAACAAGCTGCTCTCCCGATAAATCCGCTGGTGGTTGATGAGCGCTGACAACTCGTCCATCTTATTCGCCAGTGCGTTAACATTCCCCATCATTATGGAGGGGATCGATGGTTTAAAACGCCTTCGCTTGTCCGTTAGCCTAGCCTTAACCTTCGCGCCAGCCTTGCAACCTCAGTATTTCCTCCTTAGTTATGCCGGAATGTGGTGTCTTACTCCGGCTTGCGACATCTTCAGAGCCAGCAGTTCCTCTCTTGAATACACAAGCGAGCTGGTTCTTGGATGTGTTGATAGGTTACACATATCCACAGGATATAGAAAAAAACACACTACAGAGACGAGCAGGGATAGCAAAGATAACAGAAAACTTACGATAAAATTTTAAAATAAAAAGAAATAGCAGTAATAGCAAAAACTGAACAAAACAAACACGGTGCTGTGGAGCAACTGGAAAGGCTGCCGTCTCTCACAGCGCCGGATGCATCATCAGATAGATACAGATATAATTAGAAATTAAAGCCGCAAGCGGCGTTGGGAGGGGTCCAAGCATTGGCACCATCGCACCCCCTATGGAGCGATTTTAAAAAGGCTTTGTCCTCATGATCATATGCCGTCACCCAACATATCTACTGAATATCATGATGATCGTATAAAATATTGATGACTTATGGCCAATTTTGTGCTAAGAGATGCTGTTGGATGACTTAGTTGCGTCGCCATAGATGTGTCCTGGCTGCTTCCCGTAAAGGCCTTTACTATGTCGTAACACTTAGATGGGATGTCGTAACACATATATGGCCCGGCGTGTATGTACAGCTGCAGCGCTTCCATGCTGTAACTAAAAAAGGCGTCACACTAGCGTTGTCACGATTCCAAAATTTTGACTGTCATACCGATACCGGGTTTAGTATCACGATACTCAATACTGAAACAATATTGATTCAATATTCGGTACCTAACAATACTGAAAATACCTTCATAGATCAGAAACCTAATGTCCAAAAGGGTTAACCTCATTTACGAATTCACAGTTTATTAAAAACCTGGTTTATGAACAACCTTTAAGTTGAAGCCTGTTCAACATATTAATAAGCATAGGCCTATCGTGTTACAACACTAAACAATAGAAAAATATATTAAATAAATTTCAGAAATGTAACTATTGTAAACTAAATAATCTTTAAACAGCTCTTTCACTTTTAAATAGATCTAAAAAGAGCATATTCTAATAACAATACAGCATCTTCCTATAATAAAATATTTACAAATTAGAACACCTATTGCTACTGAAGTCAACTGAGTGGAAGCTTGCGCTGTATCAGGGAAGTGAATGCACAAGCGCAGGTCACCTCACTTGGCAAACTTAGTTGCTACTGCCATCTAGCGAAGATTCTGACAAATTACACTTCATCCTCTCAATCAGTAATGCGGGAGACAATTTTCTCTGGCTTTTACATTTGACTCAAAACTACCGAACGTCGGAATATTCTAATACCAAACCGTTTCTTTTTTTTTTTTTTAAGTACCGAGAAAGTGCTGAAGTTTTGGTATACCGTGCAACACTACGTCAGACACATATTCCAATCCATTGCTCAGCTTAGCAGAGAATGCACATTTCAGAGCGCCACAGAGACAGATAGAATAATAACACATAAATACACATTTCAAATAATAAATACGACATAGAGAAAAACGAAACAAAAGACAAGATATCAAGTCGCGACCTACGCACAGAGCAGCCTACCGTTTAATTTATTTAGACATTGGCAGATGAGAAAATTTTCGGTTACGCTGACCTATAAAACGCTATTCCAAAAGCAAAACCAGACATGTTATACATCGTTAGAAAGCTTATACTCTCACCTACGGAATAAATGAATTGTCAATCAAGCCAAATTGCACTGAAAAGGGCGACAACGCCGTAAGCAACAGGTGTGGGATTACGCACAGCTATTATTGAAGATAGCAGACACAGGCGTCACAGATGCACATATATTTCTCAAACGGATTGTCCAAGACAATATATGACCACTCATTCACAAAAGGGACATCTCTATGCGTAAAACCAATGGTAAGATTGTTTATTTATTCAATGTTTAGTCCCAGATATTGACTGTAGAATGACATGGTATAATTAAAAAAATAATTGTCTCGTTTATTTCGTTATTCAGTGAGCAGCGTTGTCACTGCTGCATTGGCATATTTTAGGGCTAATGTCGGGTTTATCTTGTTGCTACGAAATATTACATAACACTACATTACAGGCATTTGGCAGACGCTCTTATCCAGAGCGATGTACAACAAAGTGTATAATTAAAATCAGAAACGTGTGTCGAAAACCCTAGAGAGAAGTACCGTTCCAAGTGCAGGGATCAACCGCATAGTTCAACTTGGACCCTTTAGGTTAAACTGATTAACGCTAACACAAACAAGAACAGCAACAACGCAGTCTATGCAAAAATAGAAGCAATAGTTAAGACGAGTTAAGACTAAGTCACCTACAAAACAACTACTTAGTTACAACCCTAAGCTTACAGTCAATTTAGAGATGAAATTGAGAATACGATTTCTCTCAGCATAATGACGGATTTAAAGACTGAACGAACTCACCCGAAATTGTCTTCAAATGGACCGTATTATTTATTTATACATTGGCAGACTACAGCATAAATTGCGTCTTTTGTTTATATTCAATATTAGTAATTGCAGCAAGAAACTGCAGCTGTAGGTCGTTATGTTATGGTAGCAAACATAATACTTGACTGAGCCACCTATGAAGGCTTACACTACAGTATGTGAAATGTCCACATTTGGGAATAGCCCAAACCTCTTGAAAGGCACTCCGTTTCATTGTGAATTCTTTGAATTTTAACAAAGCAGGCAACTATAAACCACTACGATAACACTTCTCGGCTATGCTAACAATTGCCTCTGTACTAACAGTTTTTTAGCCCCCATTGCATATGAGCTGAGCATCAATAGCAAAGGCTGACGGTTATCTCTTATGACCAGTGCAGATATAACTATATAAAAAATATGACAACTTAAAATGATTGAAATGTTACAAGTAGTAATACGTACATCTTCACGTTTGTACTGTATGTATCCTGGCTAGACTTTATGCTTCTTCCTCTTTTGACCCACTCACCAAATTCATGGCAGCAAGGCCAAATTTCACTTTAGCCATGTCGATGAGAAGAATTTGTAAAATCTTCCTGAGGGTAAACAACAATTACACCTCAACGAGTGATTTTATATTACTGCTAAATGTTCTGCACTAAGTTATGCATAATGTATGTTTCAAGAAGCACTTTTTTGAGCCAGTTAAGATTTTGGCAGTTTATGTTCATATGCTTATTCTAGGGTGGAGAGACCTATCTCACCTGTATCCAGTGTTTTGTCAATGCAGACCAGCCATTCCAATCATCATGATCATCCAAATTTAAGGACTCAGCCCATGGAATCAAGGTGAGGTTAATGTATTTGCTTTACAGTGTGACATGGGTCTGCTCAACTAAGATTCAACTTAAGTTAAATCAAGTACTGTAGACATTATATTTGCTTATTTATACATTGAATATTTAAAAATGTTTCCCTGTTTGCACATTATTAGCACTGACTGATGCTTTGACTCTTTGGCTTGAAGAATCCAAGCTTGCAATAAATGATAAATAAATTTGTGTATAGAATTCCATTACAAGTCAATGCACACACAGTTTTAACTCATAGGTCACTAGTAGTCATCCTCAGTTCACAAGTGCATAGATGCATTAATAACTTGTACGTATTATGTTGTAGGAAGGGTGGACAAAGTGCAAGAGTGGCAATCATTGTGATGAACCAGTTTTCATAATAACAATGTTTTTTTATCTTAAATTAATGTTTTCTCTCTGTGCAATGGTTTCACAATAAGATTATATAATTTGGTCATATCGCTAAGCATTGAAAATGCATGATAAACATTAAAGTGTTAGTTGTGAGTTTGTGAGGGTGCAAATAATTCTGGAGAACACTACAGAAAAATTCCATAAGATAATTTTTGTTATTTGACACTTAGATGTGACACAAAGTTTGATTGACCATTTTCTCTTCAGATGGTTTCATGAAGAAACACAGGGCCAAGTTACTTTCAATAATTTGTGAAACATTGGGCAGCATTGTTTCTGAATACAGCTTGTTTCGCTATTTGTGTGAGCTAAGATGGCCAATATTGTTTCTTGTAACTTGGCCTAATGCTTTTAATGGCAGGCCTAGATTCTGTAAGTTTAAATAGACTTATAGACAGCGCTTTGTAAGTACACGATTATGTTGTGATTTACAGCAGTGCATAATTTAGATTTGGAGACACTGGGTATACTGCTTGCTTTTTGCTTCATAGATGTTTTGTAGTTCTACATATCCACCCTTAGATTTTATTCACTTCTGGTCACGGAGTTATTGATCCAGGACATATATAGTTTAACCTGTTGTATATATGGGATCTCTCAGTATTTCATTGCAAACTAAAAATAGAAAATTCATTTTTGAATTTTGCCTAGACAATTGCATTTGTGGCAATTTATTTCTTCCTGAATTATGGATATAAACTCATCTAATTTAGTATTGTAAATTGTACAAATGTCTTGCTTCATTTAAGGCATTTTTCAAGTCTCTAGAGCTTTAAATAAACTCCCTAAATGGGCAAGGATTGACCAGATTTGGCATGTGTGTAAAGGGGTTAACAAAGCTGTGTATATATCTGGTTTGTCTACCATAAACTAAGCATTTTTCTCTTCATTGTCACACTGTTTGTTCCATTCATTGCATGTTCTTAAAGTTCAATATGTCTAGGCTATTAACAGCTAAAACCATCTGTTACTTGAATTAATCTGCCATTCTACCTGGTAATGGGCCTCATTCACCAACCATTCTTAAGAAGAATTTTATTCTTAAAACCCACTTACACAGTTTTCACGAAGATTCTGACATTCACCAATGTTTTCTTATTTGGGATTTGTTCTTAGGTAAGAACATAATCTACGCACACTCAAGCGCACACTTACGCACATTTGAGTGCTGACATGTTTGTGCAAAATAATTGGTTATTGCGTTTTCTTCAATTCTACAGTTGTATAATATTATAGGATTTAAATTACAATAATATTTTTATCATTCATAATATTTTTTTATAATTATTTTCATTATTTTACAAAGCATTAAGGTGCCAGGTTCTACCTCAGAGGGTGGTTGCCTCAGCGGAAGTTCATCTGTAAATAAATGATAAAAATCAAACCAGTGACCTTTTATTTTTGGGGGTTTCAATTATGCAATGTTTGGTCTATACTGCAAAAGAAAATGTTTAAATTTTGAATACAAACTAAGCACTTAGGTAACACTTTTTAAACACATGGACATGTTTAAAAAGAGAACACTTATTCAGAGGCGTCACTAGGGGGGTGACACCATAATGACTGGAAATACATTTTTTTGTGCAGCGACGGGTTTACTCTGATGCAGTTTACTGCCGGTTGATTTAATTAGCGGTACTAATGTGACGAGAAGCGCTTTGTAGGTTGAATGCATAACACGCAATTCCTTGCGCCCACTCCCACCAGCATTTTTTTTTTGCCTCAGATTTGACATCAAACCATTTTTTTTTTACTTCATCAGTTGCGCGACCTTCTCCGGATACAGCATTCACTGAACGAGTAATAGCATCCCATGCATCTTTTTTTTTGTGTTATTTTATATCCACTACTGACGCTACTAAATATGACAGGTCGTTTGCTCTTCACTTCCTGCAGCAGTACCTTCACTTCAGAACTACTGAAGTTTTTCTTACGTTTGGCATTCGGTACTCCATCGTCTTTAGATTTTCGTTTGGGCATTCTTGACTTCTCTCAACTTTTCTTTTCAATTTCTGTGCGTGATTTCTGTGTGCGCACACAGCCCTGCAGTCATGCCCTTTTATGAGAATGCTAATTAGGGACCATTGGCACACGCCACAGTTTATAGACAAAGCCATTACAAAAAATTGCAGTAAAAAAGTGCATGGGTATATAAAACAAAAGTGTCTTTTAAATGAAATGTCATTGGATGTAGAAGAACTGTCTGGGCTTCCTCAGGAGTTCATTAACTCACTCAATGCTCAACATCCCTATCTCGCGTTCTCTGAAGCCAGGAAACTTCTGTGCTAAGATGTTCAAGTTTTCTTGCTGGTTTTTGTAAATGTTGCAGGATAATTAAATTACAGTATATAAATTTGACTTGCCAGAAAATAAGTTATTTGCTTAAATACGATGTTGAAAATGAGCCGCTTCCCTCAGCACGTAATAATTTGAGGGAAAGACATCATCATTTTGTCCAATTTGTTTTTCTTCAGCAACATGAACCAATATTTTGTGGTATTCGTAAAACTAATATACTGAGTGCATTTTATCAAATATATTGTTATGGGATGCGACATTTAATGAAATATGTACTCTCAAAACACTAAGTGCCAAAATGTCTCAGTTTTAAACCTAGCGGCTCCAAGCTGTCAAAATTCAATTCCAGTCAGGGACTCAAATTGACCAGACTCACAGCTCCCTTTTCACCGTAATTAAGAAAACATCCATTTGTGAAACTAAAATGTTTCAGGCCTGTTCCACATGGTAGACCTATGGACAGGGGCAGTTTTAGTGATTTGGAGGCCCCAGGCAAAGACCAATGTGAGCCCCTTCTCCATTTTAGCCTATAAAATGTATAATGTTTGAAAACCGCCAAATTGATCCCAAACCAGCCCAAATTTTGTTCACCTGCCTACAAACCAATTTTGATCCGCAAATTCAATGAAATTCTATGTCCCTCCGGATACTGGCAGCTTAACATAGTAACCGAATAACATGTAAAACATTTCACGGTGAGTTTTTCTTGTAGCGAAATGTGTAATAATGCCTTCATTGAGGTTAGATTTTTTTTACAATGTCCCCATTGGTTTCAGTGCAGGCATAAATGCTTGTAAACAAAGTCAAATTAGCATAATCATTTCTAAAGTTAAAAAGTTACATTGTTGAACTGTGAGTGTATTTATGAAACAATATAATAGCTTTATATGTAATATATATTTACATTTTAAATGACCTGTTAAAGTGAGCCCAGATGCCAATTTTGTTTTATGTTTGTGTGTGGAACGCCTGCGATTACATTGTGGGCAGTATGTGCCACCTCCTTCTGCAACTAGAGTGATTACACAGGAAGAGGGAAGCGGCTTATTTTTTAAATTGTATTAAAGAAAATGGCTGATATTTTCTGACAAGTTAGCTATTTATATGTTGTTATTTGATTAAACAGTACCAGTTCTGAAAAATTGCGAAAACGGGTTTGACCTCCCTATTAGGGTCTTGCATGGGTTTTACATTGCAAACTGTTATAATATGGCAAGAGAGTTACCGAATCCATGCAAATATTTGAATGACAGCTACACTGATACCAGCCCAATATTAGCCAGGGCTTTATTTTTACCAAATATAAATGTGATCTCCAAATCACAGAGCTAAGCATTCATCTAAAGATAGCGAATCACCCGAAATGCAAGGCAGCGTGATGTCAAGTACAATGCAAAATGATGGAAGCAATTCTTTTGTGAAAAATTACGCTCTGCTGCCACCTAATGTCAGAACCAAACAAGCATTTCCCTCTGGCCCGCGTAACCTCTACCGCAGAGGCAAATGCATCAAATTAAACCCTAAACCACTGAAAAGCCACTAGCAGGAAACAAGCTGGAGCTGGGAACAAGATGTGGGATTTTTAAGTAAATCTCTATTTATCTGATCTTTGAATTGAGAATTTTTAAACTATTTAGTTTTTGCAGTTCATATTCATATGCTCCTCTCAGGGTACGGGGATCTGTCTCACCTGTATCCAGTGTTTTGTCAATGCAGACCAGCCTTACCAGTCTTCATGATCCTCCAAATTTTAGGACTCAGCCCATGGAATCAAGGTGAGGTCACTGTACCTGGTCTAGCGTGTGATGTGGCTCTGCTTAATTAAGAATCTATTGAAGTTAAATTAGGTACCACAGTTACTATACACATTAAATATTCCATGTATAAATCAGATAATATAAAGATTTATTCCATGTAGGCACAGACTGTATAACTGCAGGCTTGCACCACTTGGCTTTTCCGTTTATTAGCTCACATATCATTAGACAGGCAACTTCAAATCTAGTTTAAATGATCACTGGTGGGCGCCCTCATTTCATATATTCATAGGTCACAACTTTTATATTTACTACTAAACAATTTACTCTCATCATTGACAGATACCAGCCCTGTGATGTCTGTAGTGATGGAAGGGTCAGAGCTGTGAAGTCCTGTCTGACTTGCTCTGCCTTATACTGTGAAGTCCACATCAGAGACCATTACACTGAATTTGAACTGCAGGAGCATAAACTAGTGGACATCACTGACAACTTGTACTGCCAGCAGGAAGAGGCAAAACACTTTTCAGTCTCTGTGGAGACAGAGCAGGGTGAGACACAGGTAAGAGACCTCACTTATTCTCCTGAAGGTGTCTGTGCCTGTCAGGTAGTCACACATTCACCTGATTTGTAGATTTATCTGTTCAAACCCAGTCACTCCTCTTTACCAGTGGTATTCATGTAACTAGTCTCTAGTGGCCATGGTGAATGTATGTGTTTCTGTATTTTACTGCAGTCATCTGTGACTGATGCTCAAGCTCTGCGCCAAAATAGTTGGAAACAAGAATGGAGTAAGTATTGTCTGCCATAAGAAAAAAATCAGGGAACACACTTTATTATGTGTAAGCGTAGCTATGAAGTACTAGCTAACATGACTATGTTACACTAAAACTGAAATATCAAGATACCCCAAAAATTTGAACTATCCCATAAATACATTTTTGGGCCCTTTTTACAACATTGAGATTACATATTTTATTTACATATGCAGGACAGAAATGTGTTCAACAACTCTAAAGGGATTACTTTTAATTAATTTACTAAATTGAACTGAAATTGTTCAGGCAGGATGTTCCATAGTCTGAAAGTATGATTGCAGAAATGTACAGCCACAGGCCACTTTAATCTCAGTTGTGAAATATGGTGAATGACTCCTGCATTGTAAGGACTGGATTTTTCCACAGAGACTGGAAGGAGACCTGCGAGAAAGAGTGCAACTGGAAACACCGTCCTGGGGAAACGGGAGTTTAATGGGGGGTTTTCCCCTGTATCTGGAACTTCAGAGTGTGAGGCACATAGTGCAGAGGCAGGGGAAGAGAGAAGGATGGAGGAGACTGAGAGGAAGATCGGAGAGGAAGAGAAGATAAAGAGGAGGAAGCTAGAGAGATATATCAATGCAGAAGAAGAGAGTCTGCAGCCCAGACCAGAGTCCAGCGGGGGCCACCTGCCCAGTCCAGAGTCCAGCAGGGGCTGCCTGCTCTGGACAGTTGAGTTCCCCTCAACGCTCCAGTGCCCGCGCCCGCACCCGGACCAGTACAGGCACAGGCGCCCGCGCCCGCGCCCGCGCCTGCCCTCGCTCCCGGACTCGATCCTCCAGGACCTGAGCCCGGACCCGGACCAGGACCTGAGCCCGGACCCGGACCAGGACTGGAGCCCGCACCCGGACCAGTACCCGAGCTCGGAAATGGAACGAGTACAGAGGGAGCAGGCTGAGAGAAGGAACAGAGAAAAGAGGATGGAGGCTTTGAGAAGGGTACAAATGAGCGCTATAAAAATGAGATACAAGGTACAAAAATCTTTTTTGAAAAAGTTCTTCAAACTTCCAGATCCAGGCATGTTGAATTTGCAGGATGCTGAAAATATGCTGGAAGAGTCTGAGAAAGAGATTAAAGCATGGCAGGAAATGCAGATGGAGAATCTAGAGAGAAAGATCAGAGCAGAGATGGAGGAACTCGAGAGAAAAATAAGGGAGGAAGAGAGGGAAAGGAGGCAGGAGCTAGAGAAAAGTCTCAGAGCAGAGATGGAGGAACTTGAGAGAAAGATAAGGGAGGAAGAGAGGGAAAGGAGGCAGGAGCTAGAGCAAAGTCTCAGAGCAGAGATGGAGAAATGGAGGGAGGAACTTGAGAGAAAGATAAGGAAGGAATAGAGGGAATGGAGGCAGGAGCCAGAACAAAGGCTCAGAGTAGAGATGGAGAAATGGAGGGAGGAACTTGAGAGAAAAGCCACGTTTCCACCGCAGGAACTTTCCCCAGGAACTAGGAACCTTGATGGACCGACGACGGCGTCGCTTTTTCATACGTCAGCGGACTAATTTGCCTAATTGTCGCGGGACTTTAGACCGCGGTGGAAACGCAGACAACAAGTGGGCTGAAGGAACCCTTTAGTTCCTTGAAAAGTAGTTCCTGGGACTGAAATTTCTGGGTACTTTGGGTGGAAACGCGGCTAAAGATAAGGGAGGAATAGAGGGAAAGGAGGCAGGAGCCAGAACAAAGGCTCAGCTTTTGTTATTTGTTGCAAAATAAAGTCTTTGTTTGGATTTCTAAGTTCAGTTCAAAAGAAGACTGAAGACTCACCTCTTCAGGCTGCACCTCTCCCCATCCCTCCCTACCCCCCTGTAAATGACTGTAAGCTTAGGGTTGTAACTAGGCAGCTGTTTCGTAGGTGACTTAGGTGCATTAACTGTCTTAACGACTACTTGTATTTTTTCCGTAGACTGCGTTGCTGCCGTTCTCGTTGTTAGTGTTAATCAGTTTAACCTTCAGGGTCCAAGTTGAACTATGCGGTTGTTCCCTGCACTTGGACCGGTACTTCTCTCTAGGGGTTTCGTCATACTTGTTCCTGGTTATGGTTATACACTTTGTTGTACGTCGCTCTGGATAAGAGCGTCTGCCAAATGCCTGTAATGTAATGTAATGGATTTGCGTTTTAGAGTTCCTTGAGTTTTTCCGCACTCTGCATTTGGGTCCTGGCCCCCATTGCCTGACGATATTATCACTCACAATTTACTTAACCATTGCATGAGTATATTTTTCTCTGTTGTGCTAAACATGTATTACAGGTTCAAGTACAGAAAATCATGTAAAAATGTGGGTGTTGGTGACATATGGATATGGGTAAAAATAAAACGTCTACTGGTAAATATATGGGTATCTGATTTGTAAAGGGTATTGGGTATATTATGCCGTTCTATTGACCTCATGTTAAAGTGCCATGAAAGTTCTTGCCCAACTGTGGGGGTGGACTATTGCTGCATTATGAGTGAAGAGTCTCTAAAAGATTTTTTATTGACCTTTGACAGTCAGAAAAATAATATTTGTATTTTTTTTATAAAATAACATACTCACACACACTCACATACGCACACACACACATACATAAACGCACACACACACGCATACACACACACTGTTTTGTACACTCTGTTTTTCTAGAGATGAGAAAGGGTTTTGAAGGTGTTAACTTTTAAACACTGATCGGGCACTGACCTGTAGCCAAAATGGAGTGTGTGGTTCCTTGGAATTTGAAGATACCAAGCCGCCGCAGCCACGGGGGAAAGATGGCGGCCCGTTGAAACCAGCTTAACTGGATTCCACTTTTGAGTGATTTTGATTCTTCGTGGAGCAGAACTACGGATCTGCTGGCATGGCCAGGTCTCAGGAAAAAATGTTTATTTTATTTTATTTTTTAACTGAATTCCTGGTTTCATAGAGGACAAATAAAAGGACACACACACACTCAACTCAATGGCATGGTGGTACCATAATGACTGTCCAGCAAACATAATGACAACACATGACTTACTCATTTGGACATTCAAATTTATTTGTTGCAAGCTTATCAGACCAGTAATTTCTTCGTCCCTGCAATGAAGATAACCCAGAAAAAAGACAGGAACCACACTTAAGTTCCACTTGCAAACATTCATTCTTGCTCAGTTTAATAGTCCATGAAAAAACCCTTCAGGGACTGTGTTGTTAGAAGTAATATAGAATGTATGAAAATGGATCACTGACCACTGATGAAATATCACAGAAAAATTTAATATACAGTGGTTTCACTTTGCATAAACAGGATTTCAAAACAGGAAAAGGAATTTCTTTGAAGTGACTGTAAAGGTAAATCCATGAATGACTTCAGACTACATTGTGTGGGGTTCGTATCGTATGTATTAAGCATCAGCAACAGTACAATAAATCAACTGCATTGCAGTATGGGCTTATATTAATCTAAACATTTCCATCAGTACCTATGTGCAGATTTAATTGGGGGAGTGCAATTTAATACCGAGCTCTGAGCCATTGAGTCCAGGTCCTGCATGATGTCAAGAAGGACCTGTGGTAATTGTCAATAAATGTTTTAGTAACGCCCTGCGGCCTGTCTAGGGTGTATTCCTGCCTCTCGCCCAATGCACGCTGGGATAGGCTCTAGCACCCCCAACCACCCTGCCCAGGATAAGCAGGTATAGATAATGGATGGATGGATTGATGAATGTCTCATTGCATGTGACCTCCCATAGTTTGTGGCAAATAAAATAATATTCTCTCCCACTAAAACAGCCTCTGAGCCTTTGAGTCTGAGCGAAACACTCCTTTGCCATACAGAATCGTCCACATTATCAATATAGATAGAATATTCTGATCTACTCACAGGTTCATTTGTATAAGTTAGCAGATAGTGAACAACACCAATAAAGTTCCAGACTCATCAAATGAAGTTCAGATACTTTTTTTTCCCGTATATCTATGCTTACAACAATATATTGTAATTAGCATATTATTACTAGCATTCAAAAAGGCTAGCAGTGGTCGGGAGATTGTAAAAATGATACATCTTCTAATTACTCTAAGTTAATAGGTTGAAAGAAAATGGATATCCGCACACTGGATTACAGCTCCCAATACTTTATTGACTAAAAAAAAAAAAGAAGCAAGGCAACGTTTCAACCCAACAGGGTCTTCATCAGGCATTTGCTTTATAAAATCCTTCTTGCATTACATTGTTATGAAATATTCGGTTGCCATTACATTTAAAATTTATACCACTAGTTCCGGGATAGGGGATGAATAACGTAACTGCGAAAATAACATTATTCACCTTAGTTAAACATTGGAACGTGTGGCCCCCCCTCGTGGCCGTGTGGCCCCCCCCAGAGATTGTGGCCCTAAGCAACCGCATAGATCGTTTATGCCATCGGCCAGCCCTGATGTAGGCCCTCATAGTTACCATTCTGCAGAAATCATGGGCAGAATCACAGAATCTGGGTTAAAAGGTTGAATTTTGCCTGTGAGATCTTTGTGTGTAAATTTTGCAAATAGCATTTGGTGCTGTTGAGCATCGGGGATACCGTTTGCATACGTCTGATGTGTGTCTGAATATATCATGTGTGTTTGTTTCAATGTGAGTGGGAGCTTTTGGGATGAGTTCAGTGGGGAGGTGGGATGGCGGAGCACTCCCAGCCATGCCCATAGAATCCTGAGTTTTTTTCAATACAGATTTTATGTCTGAATTGAAACGTGTGTTAATACAGTTATTGACGTTGCTTTTAATAGATATTTGGTGGATGTGTTGTGGATACATCCCTCTGTGATTCTTTATGGTTATTTCAACTATTTTCAGCCACATTACAATCACTTTAAGAAAAATAAATTATTTTTGAATTATATTTGTATTTGTGAATGTAAAGCCATGCTTTATAATTTCAGTGATGACCTGATTTTGTATTAAATGCTATATTCCCTCATGTTGTTGGGGACTTACAGCAACCAGTGCTTACTAAGTTTATACACTGCACAGAATTTCAGCCCTTTGAGAAAAAATTAAAGTAAAAAGATGCCTAAATGTTAAAATCTCTTAAAAAGCCAAAATTGT
This sequence comes from Anguilla anguilla, assembly GCF_013347855.1. Taxonomy (NCBI): domain Eukaryota; kingdom Metazoa; phylum Chordata; class Actinopteri; order Anguilliformes; family Anguillidae; genus Anguilla; species Anguilla anguilla. Next base: position 59,740,660 of record NC_049202.1, on the reverse strand, counting down.
TTATGGTCTCATGGCATCACCAGGACAATGTAGTAAAACTGTGGTGCACACCTCTCCCTGATAGACTCATACAGGCAGAGGTACAGAGGCTGGTTTTCCCACCACAGTGCACCCTGGAGTAGAGGATGACACAGGACTGGAAATGAACCCCAGTCCTGTCCTGTCTAAGGGGCTTCCTCTCCCATCCAATCCTGTCCTGTATCTATCCCATTTAAAACTATTATGACGCTTATCATGAAATAATAATCATTTTCAACAGGTAATTTCAACCGAATCTGACCCTCTGCATGAATGTGGAGAAGTGTGGTTGTGAATCAGACACCAGCACAGGTAAAAGCTACAAAAGGCGTCTCTCACTCTCGCTCTCTCTCATGCACACCCTCTCTTTCTCTCTCTTTCTTTTTTTCTCTCAATGTCACTAAGCCACAAAAAATCTAACATGCTAGACATTTAGTAGTCTGGATGAACACATGTACTTTCTGGGGCAAAAGGGATGAGCCTCTGCTGCTGGGAGCCAGCGGCAGCTTCTCTATTGGTTAATCGAACTGTCTGTCGGCACTGTGTGCCAGTTCTCTCCCCCCCCCCCCCCCCCCCCCCCCGACACACCCTCTTTTCCGTGTGTGCTGCAATATAAGTCCCGACTGAAACACCAGCGAAACAGACAAAGCTATTGAGCTAACCAAAATTATCTGCTAAAAACAGAATTATGGACAAATTCAAAGGAGATTTTAATTCTGTTCTATCACAGACTTGCCAAATACATGGCGTGACTTCGTTGAAGGACCTTCACCGCGTATGTTTGGATTTACTTTTATTGAACAGAGATGTACTCGCCTTGCTTGCCTACAGGATTTGGCAAAAGTTTAATTTTTCAAGCATGGCCTACGGTATGCAGTCTGCTATCAAATAAATACCCAGAAAATGGCCAGAAGAAGCAATGGTTTTGATTGTTTGCCCGTTACAATCGATACAATCATTTTCCCCAAATAGTGGTGTAAAACACTCTGATTGGATGGGAAAATACAACTATCCCGGGAAGCTTGCCTCATTCGCCTAGAGCTTCAAGGCATCAGCCAGACTCTGTTGAACAAAGTGAAAAAAACTGAGGCTAGTCATTTAGTAACAAAAAAAAATTGGGTAATGAGAAAGTGAAAGGAGATTGTATAGCGCCATCGACTGGCAAATAAAATTATTTCTTCCCTTTTCACTTTCCCTGTTAGCTGAGATGCCATGTGCGGACAGATACTGCATTAAAAGTGCAGTGTGGTTTCAGGACCCCTGGCGTTCACTGTCCTTGAGCAAACAGCAGAGGGCAGCATTGGCCTTGAAAGGAGCAGCAGACGGCTCTGAATTCCAAGCTGGGATAAAACGCCTCTCGCAGTTAAAAACCTGAGTGTGTGCGTATGCCCAAGCCATGCATGTGCGCATGCAAGCAAACACAAGTGTGCATGTGTGCGCGTGCAGATGCTGCCTGCAAATGCAAGAACTCGCAGATCCTGGACCGTCATTATTATTACACCTTTCTGCAGAATTGCTCCCGGGTGGCATTGTGGTTCAGTGGGTAGCACTGTCGCCTCACAGCAAGAAGGTCCTGGGTTCGAATCTGGCCTTTCTGTGTGGAGTTTGCTTATTCTCACTGTGCCCACGTGGGTTTTCCCATGCACATAGGCCGATTGGACACTCTAAAATTGCCCATAGGTATGAGGGTGTGTGTGCCCTGTGATAGATTAGAGGCCTGTCCAGGGCTTATTCCTGCCTCTTGCCCAATGCATGCTGGGATAGGCCCCAGCACCCCCTGTGACCCTGCTCAGGATAAGCGGGTATAGATAATGGATGGATGGTCCTTCCCCCCTTAGTGGTACTTTTAGCAGCTGTGGTCCCTGTGACCTGTGACCCATATATCAAAGGCCTATGAAACGTCAAATGTGTAGAATTTGTAGTACTATTCTCACTGTCTCTCTGCACACTTCTTTATAACCCCCTCTTTTCTCTGCACTTTTCTCTTTCTATCTCTCCTCTCTGTCACTCTCTCTCTCACTGTCGCCCCACCTGTGCCCCCCTCCTTTCTCCCCATATCTCTCTGTTTCTCTCTCTGTTTCCCCCCCTCTGTACAGTGGTACAGACACACACTGTAAATACAGTAGTCTCACGTAAGTATGCAGAATAACAGTGACATCATTCAGGCACATGCTGATCTCCCAGAATTTCTGGCGTGGGAGTCTGCTGGATCCACAGGTGGAAGGCGGTTTGGGGAGGTGGGTGGGCTGGGGGGTGGCTATCTCCCTACTGCATTTTCCCATCATGCTGAGCAGGTCTTTTTACTTGATGAGCAATGCATAACTGCCAACTTCTTGTCAGTGCACACATACTGTATGCTGTACTCCATTAAACCTAGCACAGACTTGCTTAGATTTGTGTCATAATCACAAATCCCAAAGCTTGGCTATGTTGCAAATTGCAATTAATTGCATAGCAAGCATTGCATGAGATCACATAAATCTGGTTTTACTCAGAACCAAAGCACACCCATATACACATGCACATACAGATGGGTGACAAATTAAAGAAAAGCCCAACATAAAGTGTCTTAGTAAGGTGCTGGGCCACCGCAAGCCGCCAGAACAGTTTTCAATGCACTTTGGCATAGAGTCTATGGAACTCTACTGGAGGGATGGAAAACCATTCTTCCAGAAGATTTTCCCTCATTTGCTGTTTTGATGATGGTGGTGGAAACTTCTGTCTAACACATTGGTCCAAAATCTCCCATTGGGGTTCAATTGGGTTGAAATATGGTGACTGCAAAGGCCATAGCATATGATTCACATCATTTTCATAATCATCAAACCATTCACTGACCCCTTGTGCCCTGTGGATGGGGGCATTTTCTTCCCAGACATTTGAAGACACCTTTCCTATCTGGATAGAAATGTTTCCTCATAGGATAAAGGTGATCACTCAAAATAACTTTGTATTGATTTACAGAGACCCTTCCCTCCAAGGGGATGAGTGGACCCAAACCATGACACGAAAAATGCCCCCCACAGCATAACGGAGCCCCCAATCCTCCACACTGTAGGGGTCAAGCATTCAGGGCTGTACTGTTCTCTTAGTGTACGCCACACATGCACTCACCCACTTGGCCACACATCCACAAACACTCACACACGTTCCAAATAACCATATACTGTATGTACACAAGCAAGCACGCACGCATGCACACACACACACACACACACACACACATACACAATGCACTTCATATTCATGTCTTATCTTCATGGCCTTGACCATTCGACAGCTCTGTATTGGGTGGTTGTAACCCCGGTCATATCTCTCTCTCATCGCCTCTCAGGGCTACATTCATTACAGGACGACTGGGTTGAATAATAATTTCACCAGTAGTGATGTCACTAATCGAGTGATGTCATCAGTGTGTTGTCATTGCTGAAAGCAGGGGAGATTGTAATTACTTGAATTGAGAGGTCTCCTGTGAGGCAGGCAAATGTACAAACAAGCCTAATAATGGCTGCCAAAAAAGAGAGAAGTAGCACACATAGTCCAGCGTGAAGCAAATCAAATAATTTGTAGCTCCATGGATGTGTTTAAACAGGGAGGGAACACAGGGGAACTCAGTGGAACAAGCCATCCTAAGTTCCTGCATCTCTGAAAGCTTGTCCTCATCTGGACTGCTTTCCAAGAGCATCCCATCCTCTCTCACAGCTGTGTTTCCATGGAACCATCTCGACAACAAGAGCTCCATAACAACTGCAGCCAAAACAGCCCTGTTTCCCAGCCCAGCACCCCCCAAAACCCTTCTCTTTCCGTGCAACATCAGCAGGGCAGGGCCATCTTAGCAGAGAAATGTTGGGGGGGGGGGGGGTGGAGAGAGGTGGAGAGATGGAGGGGAGGGGGGAGGGGGGATGGCTGGATGAGATGGTAGATGAGGGGTGAGAAAGAAAGAGAATTTAAAAGGGAACAATGAGAATAAGAGACAGAGGTAAAGTGTAGCAAAGGATTGTTGTGTAGTATAATGCTTAGGGAACTGGGCTTGTAACATAAACATTGCAGGTTCCATGCCCAGGTAGGACACTGCCATTGTACCCTTAAGCAAGGTGCTTAACCTGCATTGCTTCACTATATATATGTGTGTAATGTATGATAGCTGAAGTCTGAAGTAATTAGTTACATTACTAACATTTAGCAGGGATTCTTGTTCATATTTTATCTTATTCATTCTTATCACCTTTTTGTATTTTTGCAAAGTATCCATTGTAAAAATGCAAAAAGCTGTATAAGTTTCTCTGGATAAGAAATTCTGGTAAATGCTAGTCATGTAACTAATGATAACCAATGACTGAAGAAGAACTGAAGGGCTGTATGGGGAATTAATGTGACAGTTGGTCATGCTGGAAAGCCGTACTTGTAACCATAGGTTCGATTCTCAGCTGGCGCACTGCTGTTGTAGCTGTGAGTGTGTGTGCTAAATGGCGAAATGAGAGGTAGATGTAATATCAGACTGCAGAGAAAAATGTTTTCACCCGGGATATGTGTGCAGTCTTACAGCTGTAGCTCAACTATCAGTAAACATCAGAAAAAATAAATAATTATTAAATAATCAAGCTCAGGAATTGGCATGAAATTCCGAAACGGATTGGCCCTTGTTGTGCATCCAGTCCTAACGAGTTTTTGAGTTAGTTTCAGGTTACTTGTCGCAAAATGTCCAGGAAAATATCCCATTGCATGCACAGACTCGAGTCCATGAGAAGGTGTTAATGCCCAGCTAATGAAGGGATTGGACAGGGCCTGTGCAGTTCTGTGGCCTCCAGAGTCTGGCTCTGACTCCAGGAACACACACACACCCACCCATCTCCCTCCCTCAGTCAGAATGTTCCTACGGCCAGTACACATCGTTCTGGGTTTCATGTGTGTACATCATGTACTTACTTTATTACATATGTATGCATATACATGTGTCTGTCTGTCTGTCTGTATGTATGTATGTATGTATGTAAGTATAATTCAGGCTGTGTTCATAAGCGATGATGAACAGAGTAAAATTCTTTATTTTCCAGATGCACTTTCCAGCTTTACTGCCGGAGTGCAGTTCTGACAATACTGTTCCAGCAGAAACATTGTTGTGCTGTGGTTATTTTTCTGTGAATAGCTGCAGAACAAAATAATCAAGATGGAGTAGGAATTTGAATTCCATGTGCTAAATGAGGACAATATAAGCTTATGATCCTCTAACGGCACTCCTAACCTACTTATAAACACTTTGAAGGTAATTTTTTCGTATTGGCATCGCTAACACATTAGTATAAAACTACGGTTTTTTTCATGTTGTTCCTGTGCATGTGTGCGTGTGAGTTTCTATGGGAAGGAGGTCATATTTGTGAGGGTGGGAGAGAGAGACAGAGCGTGAGGGAGGATTGACTCACTCAAGATTATTTTTAATCCTGCTGTAACGCTCCCACCAAGCCCAAATGGCCAGAGGTTTACAGCTGTCCTAGTAGCTCCAGTAGCTCTAGGTTTGCGGAGGGCTGCACAGCCAGACCCGTTAAAGCAGGACACCTGGCTCGGAAAAACGCCGGGGGGGGGGGGGGGGGCTCGGACACACAAACACGCGGAATATTGTTCCAAACACATATATGTTTATACGTACCTACATACATACATACACGTACCTGTATATACAGTCAAGTCCATAAATATTTGGACATTGACAAAGTTATTGTTATTTTAGCTGTCTACCACAGCATATTGGAGTTGAAATTAAATAATGAATATGTGCTCAAAGTGCAGACCTTCAGCTTTAATTTGAAGGTATTTATTTAATGTGTGTTATTCCCTCATTATTTCATTTACAAGTAAGCAGATAAAAGGTATAGAATTGATTTCAAGTGTGGCATTTGCATTTGGAATCTGTTGCTGTTAACTCTCAATATGAAGTCCAAAGGGCTGTCACTGTCGGTGAAGCAAGCCATCATTAGGCTGGAAAAAAAAAAACCCATCAGAGAGATAGCAAAAACATTAGGTGTGGCCAAATCAACTATTCAGTTAATTTTTAAAAAGAAAGAATGCACTGGCGAGCTCAGGAATACCAAAAGGCCCGGAAGACCACGGAAAACAACTGCGGTAGATGAAAGGATACTTTCCCTGGTGAAGAAAACCTCTTCACAACAGTTGGCCAGATCAAGAACACCCTCCAGGAGGTAGGCGTATCTGTGTCAAAGTCAACAATCAAGAGAAGACTTCACCAGAGTAAATACAGAGGGTTTACCACAAGATTTATAAACAAGATGATTGGTTATCAGTTGAATGAGATGACATTCAATTCATCAGAGATGACAGGAGATGGAGATCTGTTTCTTCAAATGAGGAGAATAAGTAACCGATTTCGATTTCCCATATCAGCTGAGGGGGCTAGGACATTTGATATTGTTCAATAAAAAAAATGATATACAGTATGAAATGTGTATAAAGAATTTGTCTACAAACCATCCAGTAATGACAGCATTAGCATGCCACATTCATTTGCATAAATAATGCCCTATCAACCTGCGTATTTATGCAGCAATCTCTTCCTTTCCTGCTTTTTCTCTCTATTTGTCCTCTTTTTATGTTTCTCTCTCTCTCTCTCTCTCTTTCTCTATCCCTCTATAAACAATCAGATCAGTTCCGTGAAGGGGCATCTGAGGTAACAGCTACGATTCAAGAAGGTGATTTAAAATTAAAGGAAGAGGCACGCGGAAGAGGTCAGATAGCGATAGGGGGTCTGTGTCAAATATGTCACACTACCTCCGACTGCCCTTTCGAGAATCTGGAAAACGTCCCTGGGATGGCCTACTGCCACAGTCAGCACTGTTCCCAAGGTGCGAGGGTCTTCAGATCCCTGGACTTATGGGTGTTTGGGTTTCAGGACGTGCTCCTACCGGCCCACATATTCTCTGCCTTTAATCCTTCCTGTCTGCTCTTCAGATTTCATTAAGCAGGGAGGTAAATTGATGGGGTGTTGGATTTGTAACTGGAAGCGTACGGGTATGACAAAGAGGGTGAAGTACCAATGGGCGCAGAGGTGCTGTGTGGGAAGGGTCGAGCCCTGTCATGCCCAGAGACTGGTTGGGTGGATAAGTTCATCAGTGTCACACACACACAAACCCATGCACACATACACCATGCTATAAATCAATCTCACTTATCAAAATATTGAAAAAATAAGGTGAGAACAAAATTCCCTGAATGGACAGTGAGAGATGGCAGGGGAATTTGTGCTCCTTCTCTGATGGTGTAAACTCTCTTGGGGTTGCCAGGCTTCTCTAATCCTACACACAAGCGAGTAAAGAGGTGAAGAGATGACAGGAGATGGAGATCTGTTTCTTCAAATGAGGGAAATAAGTAACCGATTCCGATTTCTCATATCAGCTGAGGGGGCTAGGACATTTGATATTGTTCAATAAAAAAGATGATATACAGAATGAAATGTGTATAAAGAATTTGTCTACAAACCATCCAGTAATGACAGCATTAGCATGCCACACCCATTTGCTTAAAAAATGCCCTATCAACCTACGTATTTATGCAGCAATCTCTTCCTTTCCTGCTTTTTCTCTCTATTTGTCCTCTTTTTATGTTTCTCTCTCTCTCTCTCCCTCTCTCTCTCTCTCTCTATCCCTCTCACTCTCTCTGTCTCTCCCTCCCTCTACTTCTCCCTGTCATCGTTAAAACAAAAACAGAAAAAAGCAGGTATGACATGTTAAACATAAACATTTAAAATTCAGGCTAGCAGAATGTCACTGTGCAAATGTAAATACAGGGCAGCCTAAGACCACCCGTTAGCTCTGACCTCCTGTTTTATTTCATTTATATTTTCTTCTTGAGACAATTTAAGCTTTTTAGCCAAGAACTTTCCAAAATGAAATAACTTTTTTTTTTTGAGTAGCAGTCAAGTCATTAAACCCAGCCGCTCCAATGTTGAAGCGTTGTTGTTACTGTGGTTACATCACTCAAACAGGGTTCTGACATCTGAGGCTTGTAAGCACGTTTACAGCGGGAAGTTGATTTCTCTCTCTCTCTTTATGGCCCATACCCCTTTTTCTTAAAAGGAGAGCAAAATGTAAACACAGTTAGCTATAGTCATGTCAATGCAAGTTTGAACAAGGGAACTTTGAACCTCATAACCCTATTCTGTCAAAGGGACTCTCCCTCTCTCTCTCTCTCTCTCTCTCTCTCTCTCCATCCTTACACCTTCTGCATGTCTCTCTCTGCTTACTCTTTACACCTTCTGCAACACAGAAGGGTTTCTTCAAAGAGCTTCCAAGGACAAAGCAGCTTGCTCCAACACCAGCGGCTTCAAACCTGCAAGCTCCAGAATCCAGAATGTGAGGCACCAGCCAGCTCACAGAAACCCAGGTGCTACACATTAACAATGCAGTAATCGGCCTCCTCTCTCTGCGGCAGGATGATGGAATGATGGGAGGAAGACAGGATGAGGGGAAGGGTCCGTGACCCCAAAAATTCAGGTTAGGGAGGTGGGTCCTGGTTCTTCTTCTCACCCTCTCACAGGTGACGGGTCACGTTCTTAATCATGTCTCCCCCATGTAAAGAAGTTAGGCACTCAAATACAGTACGCAGTGAACAAGACCTTACACCACCTCACTCATTCGCCAGTACTGAAGGATTATTCTGGAAGGGGAGTGTGTGTGTGTGTGTTTTGGGGAGGGGGGGGGGGGGGTGGCGGTGAAGTTGAGGACAGGAAACGATAGATAGGAGTCTTAAATTAAGAGACTGAGATAGAAATAAATACACTGAAAAAATAAAAATCTATGGAGATTGTCAGAAATAGAGAAGAGAGGGAGAGAGAAAAGAAATTAATGTAAAATTTACTAATATCTACAAATTTGTTTTTGCTCAATAGAGAAACTTCAAATTCAATTTGTGAAAGAGAGACCAGGGTTTTTTTTTTACTCCTGTCCTGTTAAATCTGCTCTTAAGTCATTTTTTTTCATTACATGTTGTTTTTCTGTGTATACATCAGACATTTTTTTTATTGTGTGTATTTTAATGAGAACAATGGGTGCCCAGAGGATGAAAATGAAAAAGTAACGAGAAAGGAGAATAACAAGGTGCTCCTTGGTGTTCCAGACAAAAAGCATGACATGACAAAAGCAAAAAAAGGTGGTCTTGAAACTGAGAGAAATCAACAGATTGTTTTTTTTGTTTCTGTTTTAGCTGGAGGACTTTTTTTTTTGGGGGGGGGGGGTGTTGTTAGACTGGCGCTCTGGGGTGGCTGTGTTTTTTGCGCTGACCTGAGTGAGCTCCTTGACTCATTACCCAGAGTCTCTCCCCTCTCCACTCCTCTCTGACTGATGCGTATCTGCCCTGTGCTGAAACCCACAGGTTTCCACTCACCAAGCGCTCTGTGATGGATGTGTGCACAGAATCACTGCCTCCATTTCTCCAAAGTGCGAGAGCGTGCATTTGTGTGTGTGTGTGCGCGTGCACATGTGTGTGCATTTGTGTGTGTGCGTTTGGGTGTGCGTGTGTGCGTGTGTGCGTGTACTTGCGTGTGCGTGCATGCACACGTGTTTATCAGCCTGTTACTATGACAACCCCGCCTTGAGAAGCAAAAAGTGTGTTATTATCCCACCTAGCTGGGGACCTTGCTCTTAAAAAGGGTAGTGGGTCAATCAAATCGTATCTGGAGCGGCAGACTGTGATTCAAAACCCACAGCACACCTACTCTGATTACATGTGTATGTGCCTGGTAAGGACACTGCTATTTTACCTGAACTGCATCAGTTATAATCCAGCTGCACAAATGGATACTTTGTAAAAATGCTAAAAGTTGTGTAAATCGTTTTGAATGAGAGAATTCTACAAAATTCCTAGGCGTATTCAGGGCACTGACTCATATATCATGGTATGCAATAACATTCCTCATGGATTTTCCATTGAAAGTCGCCTCTGGAGAACTGAGAACAGCACACATTTTGCCGCTGTGTTCAGAAAGCAGAACCACTGTTCTCAATCAGGCCTGCAGGAAGTGCTGAAGAGGGGAGAATTCTGGGTGGTGGAGTTTTGTGTGGCTAATGTCTTCGCAGCACGGGAAACACCTCAGGAGGGGTTCAATTTGGTGCTTGGCAAAATATCTGAGTCACGGAGAGAGTGTGTGGGAGGGGGGAGGGGGTGGTTAAAGCAGAATTCTTGATGCATTGACATAATAACCTGACAGAGAGAGGACACACTTGGGAGAGTACTGCTACTGAAGTATCGGCAGGGATGCTGAAAGACTCCAGAATGCCAGCTTTTACATGGAAAGGCCTGCCTTGCTCAGGTGTGCTCTTATACTAATTCCCCAATGCACAGAGCAGGTGAGTTATCAGGACACAACAATCTGGGTCAGTCTTACGCTACAGCTGTGAAGGGCTGTAGAGTGCAGACTCAGAAAGCCAGGACCTCTCCCACTCCAAGCACCCTCCATAAAAGCACCCAACACTCTCAGAAGGAAGGGGTCCAAAGGGCTCCTCTGTGTCTCCATGAAGGAACCCTGTGTAGTTCCAGCACTCAAGAATAGTCAGTTAATTATTATTTCATAATGTTGGTATTTTGCTGCAGGGGAACGAGTGTACAGTATGTGGTCATACGCATGCCGCTTCATGGAAGTCTGTTTGCATCGGGTTGCATGAATTAACTGTACCGAACCCACCGCTGGTTAGCTTGAAAACAGTACTAAGTGATACTAATGGATGGGGGGATGAGGGAAAGGAGAGGTGAGGAGGTTAAGGAAAAGAAGAGGGGGGGTGATAAGAAGCAGAGAATGAGACTAGATCAAACAGCTGAGAGGAGGGATGGGACATTTCCACATCCTTATTCAGGCTTCCTAAAATAAGGGCCTCTCTGTGTCTTTGTCTCAGTCTGTCTGTCTGTCCATTGGTAAACAAGGGCGGGACACAGCGAGAAGAGATTCCTGATTCCAGAGGAGAATGTCTGACTGCCCCCCCCCCCCCCCCCCCCCCCCCACAGCCCACCCCCTCGCCCTTGAATTCTCAGCTTTTTTCCTGGCCTTTGGGACAGAAAGTTTTACAAAAAGTTTAACAAAATGAGGATCCTAAAAATAGCTTTAGGGTGTTTTTTCCCTGTGGCGGGAGGAGAACTCCAGGCAACCTCTGTGGAAAACAGCAGACCGCCTTCATTCAGTGAGGTCATTCAGTCTTTGCTCTGGGGGGTGGAGTTGGGGGAGAGGGGAGCGGGCACAGACATGTGACCCTGCCTAAACTTCTTTTGTGATATTTATGAAGAACCTTTAGTCTTTCTCAGGCCAGTGCAAAAGTTCAAAATCGGCAGGAAGCTTGTATTTAAAATACAGAGATGCAGAAGCCAGGGTTGTCTTTCTTTTACGTTATAATGCAACAGTCATCCTGAGATCACTGGAGTCCGTTTTATTTGGGAGGGACAGTTTTTCTTTTTGCATTACATTGCATTCACCAAGCAGATGACCTTATTCAACTTGTGAAGAAACTGAAGAACATCAGTTGTGATGTGCCAGGAATACAAAAGTATGACATCATCAAGAAGGCTTAGAGGGCCCGTTTATAATCAATAGGTTCTTTGTAGCTTAGAGGGCCCATTTACTATAAAATAGTTTTTTGTAGCCTGCTCCATTACTATATACAAACTTTCCAATGCAGGGTTACAGATGCGATGGCGATAGTAATTCTAATTAAAACTGCACATATGAGAAAATAAAGCTCTCTCAATAAAGCTAATTTTAAAGTTTGAGTTGAGAGACAGAGACAGAGGGGAGAGGGAAGTGGAGGGTGATGGTATTGGGTATTGAGAACATTCCCAGCATTCAGTGAGGCAAGTATTTGGGGGCTTCAAGGGGCTCCCACGCCACCCTGTAATTGAGCGGCAGGGTCAGATGATACATGTGGGGTCAAAGGTCAAAGGTCAGGGATGGAAAAAAGTGAATGTAGAAAAGGGGCAGGGGGTGGATGTACAGTGGCAGATTCCCACTTTTAGTCACGACAGGGCTGTCCTGGGGGCAAACAGAAATCTAATCCGCTTCATCACAACCTCTCATGCCCTCCCCACTAACCCTTAACCCCCTCCACCCCCCTCCTCCTCCACTGTGTGTGTCCATAATGTTCAACTCTCTCCTGCCCTGTTCGATGCAGTGTGAGGTCCAGGACAGGGGGGTAGAGGGGTGACATGGATATTAGTCGCACACAAGCCCCCAAAATTGTGAAGCAGGACATCCGGATGGCTTTGACTTCAGCATAACAGATTCATTTACAGAGAGCGGGACTCTCTCAGTGGGGGGGGAGCCCTGCTGGCTATCAAGTGCAAGCTGGGAAATTTTAAAAAGGGAGGTGCACTTTTACGAAACATCCAAACCTTTGGGAGCGGGCTTAGAATACAGTTAGACTTTTGGATATTTGTACTTTGTCCTCTCTCAGTTTTCTCATTCTGAGCTGAGATTCCTGTTAGTCCAGGCCATCTTGAGCCCCAGATCAGACTGTACTTGTTGCCTTTAAAATGAGCAGCCAGTTTAGGTCATGGAAGCCTGAGGGTATGGATTCTTTATCCAGTGAACATCTTAAAATAAAAAATAAGAATTTTTCATCTGCAACGCACAGCAGACATCGCAGCCCTCTAGGGCTGAAATGTGAGGAGCCTAATGTGCAATTTCAGTCCTATATTCTGCGGTAGGAGTATTTGCACAGAAAAAAATCCTTAAATTCATAGTGTCAAATTCCTGGTGTAACTTTTCTAGTGTGAAATTCCTAGAATAAAATTCCTAGTGTTAAATTCCTAGTGTTAAGTGACCTCGCTCACGGTTGGGAAGGGCGTTGTGGACTTGAGGCCTATGGCTCGCGGTACCACATTAGACTCTGCTGTCACTGAGCCCGGCCGTCCACAGGCTATAATGCGTTAGTTTGTGCTGACAGCGAGCCTGGCTGTCCACAGGCTATAATGCGTTAGTTTGTGCTGACAGCGAGCCGGGCTGTCCACAGGCTATAATGCGTTAGTTTGTGCTGACAGTGAGCCCGGCCGTCCACAGGCTGTGCTGCATTAGTCTGTGCTGACTGTGAGCCCGGCCGTCCACAGGCTGTACTGCGTTAGTCTGTGCTGACTGTGAGCCCGGCCTTCCACAGGCTGTACTGCGTTAGTCTGTGCTGACAGTGAGCCGGGCTGTCTACAGGTGTACTGCGTTAGACTGTGCTGACTGTGAGCCCGGCCTTCCACAGGCTGTACTGCGTTAGTCTGTGCTGACTGTGAGCCCGGCCTTCCACAGGCTGTACTGACCCGTCGGCCGCGGTAACGCTCGGGCCACGGCCTGCTGCCAGTGGGCTGTGCCGGAGCCTCAGCGATGAGCCTGGTTACTCCCGCGTGGATGACACGGATGACCCCGACAACACTCATCTCCCACCCCCACCCCCCACCCCCTGCCCCTTAACAAGCTCCCCTGGGACCACCCACAGCTCCAGCCCATTCCTCAGGCTTACCTCAGGCCCCATATATTTTCTGCCCAGAACGCACACGGTCCGTATGCCTTCAGCAGGAATATAAAAAAATATACATAGCCAGGGGGTGTTGTAATGATGAAGGTATGTGTGAAAAAAAAATTAAACAGTGCTAGGTTAATGCCGGTAATCCAAAATAGCATTCCTGAGCCTTGTTTGTCTTGTGTCAGCTCTTCAACAGATAGTGTTTCACTGCCGCTGAGACCACAAGTAGCTCTATTAAAAGTATGATGTAGCTGTGCAGGGCCTGGACTGTGTGTGTCTGTAATGGGAATGATTGAGCTGCTTCAGGAGTTGCTGGACTGTCTTCTTAATGCAATGAACATTAACACAGCAAAAAGCAAAAAATAAGTAAATCTTAACAAGGACTTTAGCCTTATATTTAGACTTTAAATCTTATTTATATAACTTTTTTTATTAAATAAGGGCAAAAAGATTGCAAAATAAACAAGATTGTTTTACTCATTTCAAGGTTTGCTAATAGGATAAGTCAGTTTATCTTGTCAAGCAACAAGTTACTTTTTCTACTTGAGAAAAAAAAAGATTTTCAGTCTGATTACACGACTAAAACACGACAGGCTTTTTTGCTATGTTTTTGCGCAAATATAGACCTGTCTGGTGTTTTTGTATAGAAGAAAGAGAACTGTATATAGTTTTTTTACACATGATTTGGGCTGGTATGTAGCTCTTCAAGAGGAAGTTGGACTGCTTTGGGTAGAAGTCGAGTTGAGGAAGTCGAGCCATTTTGTGGAAATAATTTCTATTTTATATAGGAATCTTAGCTCTTTCAGGTTGGTAGTGTATTGTATGGATATCATTTTTATATAGAAGGCTGGGCTGCTTTGAGTTTGATATGTAGTTTTTATAGGAAGTTGTGCTTTGGTATGTGTGTAATTTTATCTAGGGAGGTATGCTGTTTTAGTTCTGGTATGTAGTTTTAATAGAGGAGGTAGAGCAGTTTTGGGTGGCATGTGTTTTTCTTAGGGGAAGTTGATCTCATTTTGTCTGGTATGCACTTTTTATAGTAGCTACTTTGAACTGCTATTTATTTGATTATTTATGTGATTTATCAAGGAAGTCAAGCAGTTTTGCTTGCCACGTCAACCTTAAATATCTTGGTTATCACATCCTCCTTTCTTCCCCTGTCTGTCCAGGATGGGAATTCATGACTTAATCGCGCAATTAAACAATCAACACCCTAAAACTTCAATTAATTGGCACATTATACATTTATTCAATCGTCCCCAGTGCACATTATGCTTCCTGCACCACTTCATTTATGACAGGCAAAAATCCAAATAACTTGCAGCACATAGGCTACATGGGCTGGTGATCTAATGGGGAGGGGGGCAGGGGGGACACCTGTCTGGGAGAAGAAGACGGGTAAGATGTTGAAAGTGTGCACATGGAGGGAAATCATGTTAAGTACAGTCGCTATAGCAGTTAGCTGCCTACTTATCCGAGTCACGGCAGACTTCGGCTTTTAAAAACACCATTGTTTGCGACGCAGAGTCCTGCTCGCAGTTTTGCCGTGACGGCCTGCTCCGACAGCTGCCACGAGAATCCGAAAGATGAGTATTTCATGCGGTCATTCAATCTTTTTTTTATGGGTAGGAGGGCTGGGGGGGGGGGGGGGGGGCGGGCGGGTCCTTAACACAACAGAGTTTTGTACTTAAACTAGCGAACCTGTCTTCACAGCTGCAGACGGCCACATATCCTGAGTGATTTAGGGGGTTCGGGTTTTTTCGGGGAAGCGGTGTCTTTTCCCCAGTAAAAGAGAAAACCTCTTGAGGGGGATTTGTGGGACCCTGGGGACTGGGAGTTTTTGGGGAAGGCACAATGTGAACCGGCCCAGACTATCAGACACAGTCGGGGAAGCAGGATGGTGGGGCCCCAGAGATTTTGGGGTGCTGGCAGGCGGGCGGGAGGAGTGACCGATGGGGGCACCTGAGCCTGACTGTAACGGCGCGAACCCCCCACCCCCCATCTCCCCCCCAGACTCCCGGTTCCCCCAGACAGACATGGCTCTCTGGCAGCGGGACGTCCCGGGTCAGGTTTCTATTGTGGTGTGCTTGATGGCGAGGGGGGTGGGTGGGGTGGTGGCTGGCTGTGGAGCTAAGATTGGGTAAAAGGAGAGGAGGTGACCGCATCTCACTCTTCAAAACACACATCACGTTTAGAGTTGATTTACCAACTATGATTTAATATTTTATCATATTCACACACATATACACATAATTTGTGTGCATACACAAATGTAGACACACCATTGTATAGACACAGATGCACCATTCACACACAGACACACCTAACACACACATGCACACACATGGGGGCAAACACATGTGCCCATTCAGTCACACACACACACACACACACACACTCAGAGATATGGATATTCCTGGATGGATAGTGACAAAAAACACGACTATACCAGAGGCTTCGGATACGGATATGATCTGATCCGTGTCCAAACTGACACCCTGACTCACTGTCAAGCCAGTCTCAGCTCATCTGCGTTTCCTCTCTTTACTGTAACCTTCCTGCTCAAACAGATGGGGTAGGGGGATCAGTACAATTAAAGCTTGAATGCATGTCGGGTGAGGGGGGGGGGGGGGGGGGGGAGATTTTCAGTTATTACAGCCACCCCTTCAGTGCAGCACTCTGTCCCCGGGGATTCATGGTGTGGGGGTGTCGAAATAATTCAACACAGAGAAAACATTTTAATATACATCATAACCTTTAAAAACTGTACAGGCCTCAAAGTGTCACACCTTAAATATCAGGCCTCTGTCCAACTGTTTGGACCTTAGTGCACGTCTGCTCAAATATCAGCTTAACAACACTTGTGAAATGTATTTTTTTAACCAAGTTTAAACCCTCTTAACCCTTTAACAGTGTGATCACAAATACTGTGTGTGATTAGAATGTTCTTCAGTGAACATTCTAATGCTGATGTAACAATCACTACTGGTGACTGAAAGCAGTGGAGTTCTAGAACACTGACTTAATTCTAGAAAACTGTTCTTCAAAAGGTTAAGCTAGAGACAAGCTAAAATATGACGTCCGGTTCTGTTTTGGCGGCTCAAGCTGTTGGGATTTATCTTTGTGTGTGGATGGGCCCAATCTGAACAGTGCCAACTTATCAAATTCTTGGTGGTCACGCTGGGTTAGTAGGGAGGGGTCTCAGTCACTGGGATGTTCAAACCTGGTTGCAAACCAGCGACCCCTTCTGGTCAACTGGGTTCCCCGCAGACCGTCCACACAGGCTAGGCTGGGTCAGATTGCCCTCCTCTAACTCCTTCCAATCACTTATTGTATCCATCCTTGTCTCCTCAGTCCTCAACTGACCCAGATATTTATTGAGGTCTGCCATCTTTAAGGACATTCCAATCCCTTAAATGCTCCTTCAAGGAACTAGGAGGCTCTCAAAGAATGCTCAAGCAAGGAAACATAAGTATTTTTTTAGAATGTGTCGATCCACCTCTCCCAATCTGCCACATTTGTAATTCACGTGGCTCCAAAATGACGCTTAACTGAACAAGGCTGTTCCATTGGCCAGTACACGTTTCCTCGATTCCTCCGTCCTCATGACCTTTACTCATGTCCTTTCCTTGCATCCTCTGTTGAGTGGAGCTAAGAAGGCAAGAAAAGGATGCAAGGAAATGCTGCAAAGAGGCAAAATAGGCGTTTGGAAAGAGCCCCCTGTGTCAGGGTCTGCATGACCTGAACAGACGGACTGCTGGGTAAAAAGAAGAGGTGGTTTGACATCACATGTTTCGGAGGTCATTCGCATTCTTGTCTGCACACACAAATCAGGCGTTGTGAGAAAGTAGGGGTGCGTTTTTTTCTGTTTTCAAAAGAAAAAGTCAGGGTTTGGGCGAGGGAGGATAACGCAGGGATTTGCTCACACGAACAGCGCTACTTTTCCTCACGGGGCGAGAGAAGAGTCCTGTCCTTCGCTCAACGTGAACGCCCGTCTGCGACTCCGCTGCGTCCATCTCCACTCCTCCCTTCCTTCAGATGTTTCATTAAATCCTCAGAAGGAATTCATGACGAGGCGGATGGCTTTAGCACTTCATTGTTTTTATGATGCGTTATCTAATTTCAAAGGCCCTGGGTGTGTTTGGAGCGATGTTGTCTTTCTCAGTGTACCGAGAAACACAAGGCTGTGCTTTTTCATGCCACTCCTGACCTTTTCTGTCTTTCCAAACTGTGGGAAATAATAGAGAGAAAATGGGAGTGTCTGTGCTGCTCAGTGCTGATTCGGTAGAGTGAGGTAATGGATGTGCCTGTGCTGATTGGGCAGAAACAGAGTTTGGTAATGGACGTGTCTGTGCTGATTGGGCAGAGGTAGAGTGAAGTAATGAGCATGTCTGTGCTGCACATTGCTGACTGGGCAGAGGCAGAGTGAGGTAATGGGTGTGTCTGTGCTGATTGGGCAGAGGTAGAGTGAGGTAATGGATGTGCCTGTGCTGATTGGGCAGAGACAGAGTGAGGTAATGTGCGTGTCTGTGCTGATTGGGCAGAGGTAGAGTGAGGTAATGGGCATGTCTGTGCTGCACAGTGCTGACTGGGCGGAGGCAGAGTGAGGTAATGGATATGTCTGTGCTGATTGGGCAGAGGTAGAGTGAGGTAATGGGCGTGTCTGTGCTGATTGGGCAAAGGTAGAGTGAGGTAATGGGTGTGTCTGTGTTGCTCAATGCTGGTTGTGCAGAGGTAGTGTGAGGTAATAAGCATGTTCGTGCTGCTCAGTGCTGATTGGGCAGAGCAACAGTCAGTTAATGCTGCTCAGTGCTGATTGGGCAAAGGTAGAGTCAGCTAATTGGTGTGTAATGAGTAATGGGAAGACCCATCTGTGACTCTCCGTTATTATGAAGCTGCTCTCTGCCAATACTGCCTCTCCTTCTGCAGACACATTCACACACACACACAAAAACACACACATACATGGGTATGTGTGCAAACACGTAGACATATATACACACATACATACTCACATGCACACGCACACAAGCACACACATACATGGGTATGTGTGCAAACACGAAGACATATATACACACATACATACTCACATGCACACACACATGTACACACACACACACACACACACACATGCACACACATCCTTTCTCACATTCTACTCCACACATTCCAAAATGGGAGCATGAACAGTAATGTTATCAGCGGCATTGTGCACATACTGTGTACCTGAGAGTCCATGTGCCAAGGAAAATAGCACGCTGAGTCTGTGCTGGTGACAGGAAAAGAGGAGTGGGAGAGGAAGATAGATAAAATAAGTGAGAGTGAGAGAGAGCTTTAATCTGTATGTTGTAATGGCTCAAGATAAATTAATCAGCAGATCTGTGCAAAAAAATTGTGTTCACAGCACACGTACCTACATAAAAAAGTGCAAGCTTGTCCAAGAAGTAGGCCTAATGCCCATTACTGTGTTGCTGAGACATACAGTATCTTCTTACAGTCTTTCACTTTGTTTTGAACCTCAACCTCCTTTTTGTGTGAGAAGTGCTCCTATTGCAGTGTTCTCATTACTACACAGAAGCACTGAAGAGATGGGGGTCCCCCACTGGCCAACCAAAACACTTCCAGCAATATATATATATGTATTTGTCTAATATCTTCTATTCACCTTAGAAGACTACCACCACCAAGCCCCTCTTATTTGCCCTATAGACAACAAACAAGGCATGGGATCTATGCTATTGAGAATAAAGAGCGAAGGCATTAATGTAAAAAAAAAATTTAAAAACCTGTGGGATGTTACCAAATGAAACGCTTTCATAACCAGAACATGGCAGGTTCACAGCCCATTGGAGTCCCGTCAGGAATCAGCCAGCTGTACAAACGGACAGCGTGTGAAAGCCCGCCCAGTGGAAGGTCATCTTCGAGGGAAATAAGCAACCGACGATGATGAAAAAACGAGCCGGGAAATATGAAAGCAATCTGGTCTCCCGCTGAGAAACAGCAGCCCCGTTCTCGGAAGACAGATACTTTGTTGTTTTCCTTTTCGGGAACATGCAAGGCCTTCATTGTCTTCACCGAGTAGAGGAAAGCAGACACAGCCTCAAACTCCTGGCACCGAGGGCAGCGGTCAACAGATACCGCAGTACGGAACTCTCTCAGTCTCACGCAGAGAAACATGGCCGCCGCTGTCTCATGACTGGACCGGTTCAAACCGGCTTGAGCGCATCGAACAGTGTGCGTTTTGTTTTTCTTTAAAGGAGAGCAAGAAGAAGGCCACCCTCCTTTTGCATTATTTATTTATTTTTAGCTTTATTCAGACAGATAGAAAGCAGAGAGGGTAAGCGATAGAGAAGGGATCACAGTGCCATGGTGGGGTCGAAACACTGACACATACGAGGGGAGGGTGTGGGGTGGGGGGCGGTCGCATGTGGCCCACAATCTGCTGCCCTATGGTCTGTGTCACACACTCTCACCCTAAAAGTGTGTTTTTACCAGGTTTGGGATTGTATGGATTTTTTAACATGATAAAATGTTACAGTTTCTACCAAATCCTTCCATTCCCAATTATCAGTCAGGTTTTCACCAGTGGAGATGCTCACTACTTGACCCTTGACTCACAGACAACACAGTCACAGACAAAGAGAGAACGTTCCACAGTCCACTGCTCTTGACCTCGCAGAGTCTCAAACTAGCACTGTGCTCATAGTTGAAATGAGAGGACCACACAGCATTCTGGGAAGGGCTTGGGAGGTGCGCCTGCTTCTATAAAGATTACCTCACAGTCTCTGCAACTCCAGAAACACCCTGTCAAATCTCACCTCCGAACAGAGAGAAAGAATTTGCTGTGTCAGTTTTGCTCCTACCTCTCTGTCAACATCAGAGGTTTCTTCAGCCACAGATCAAGGGAATGAGCGGGAGTGGGGGGGGAATTTCAGCAGGGACGTCCATTGGCACAACTTAAAAAAAAAAACGAAATCCTCTGCTACGGGCATCAAACTGATCTGACGAGAGAGAGATTCTCAACAAGTCTTAATGGCTTTGTTTTAAAGAGGTTTGGGGGTGCCGCTTGGTGGGGTGGAGGGTGGAGGGTGGGGGGGGGGGGGGGGGGGGGGTAGAGTGATTTATGAGCAGGAATGCTCTTGAACCATGGCTCTGCATATCAAATAGATCTCTAAGAAAATAAGACGTGAAAACAAGAGAGTCGGGAATGTGAAGAGTTGGGGAAAAAAAAGAAAATGATTCTCTCCTCTTCAAACTCTTGCCACTGTACAACCAACTCTTACTGTGGACTGGATTCAATCAACATGTTGTACTTAATCAGAATATTGGCACACAGAGACATTTGCCTGTATTCAATCGATATTTGTCCTTAACTGCGACTTACAAAGCTTTTCTTCTTCAGAAACGGCCATAAATTTACTAATCAAACGACTAATCCCTTCAAGATAATTTGTGTGGCACAGCCTCGTTGGGGGGCGCACCGCTGACAAACAGCATACCTCTCATCCTACACCATCGCCCCCCCTCTCCTCCACCACCACACACATTCCGTGTCATCTAACCTACAACGTGGGGGGGGCAGAGAGAGAGGGTCAATAGCTCCCGTCACAGCTGTGAGAAATAGTACCCTGGGGCTGGAGGGGCTGCTATTCTGGCCTCCTTACAGTGCAACAGCACAGCCCTCCCAGGGGAAGCCTATCCAGCATCAAAGCCAATTCCGTACCTCTGAGAAGTAGTTTTTTTTTTTAATTCTCCGTCAGTGTTTTTGAACTCTATTTCTCTCACTCACCATCAGTCTAATCACATATTTGCTATCTCAGGCCTTGAAGGGTTAAACCCCTTCACCACACTCACCACTTATCCAGATGCACTTTCTGTAAAATCATCTTAAAGTGGATGACAGGACACTGTTTCTTAATCGGCAAGGCTGGACAATTTTATGATTAAAGTTGTTCACACACTGATGCTGTTTTTCCTGAATGGCCACTGATATTAAGGTGCAAATGGAAGAGCTTTAAGCCCAGTAAGAGTAAATATGCATGAGTCGCTCTGGATGAGTGACTGTAATGTAATGTATTCTAATGTGAATGTGAATTCCATGGATCTGTTGGAACCTCTTTTAACATCCTGTCATATGCTCAGCATGACTGGAGTGGGTCAGCAATATGGACTTGTCCCTTCCTGTCCTAGATGCAGCATTACTAGATTTGCAGAAAGCTGGATTTCAGTCTCATCACTCCGGTCACTCTGCGTTCGACAATCCCACTCATGAATCTGAAGCAACAATTTCTGTCTGATCTGGAGCAGCTAGATCTATTTCGCCAACCGCCTGCCGCTACCACCTCACCCCCCACCCCCTACCCCCAAAATCTCTCACCTCAAGCCCTCCCCCCCCAAGTCCAGAAGAACACACGGGACGCAGACAGCGAAGATGAATGGATGTCCGCTTCATTCTGATCCTGTTTTCGTGCAGACAAAAAGAAGCACACACTCGATTTGTTCCTGGGAATCCCGTGTCTTTGGGAGCACAGGGCTTTCTTTCAGCTCTGGAGGAGCAGCAGTAAAGGGTGCTGGGCTTGAATGGCTGCCCTGCTCCCACCCCCTGTTCTCTTGCTGGTGTATACTAGTTGAGGGAAACATTAATTTTGTTTCAGGAACACTTGTGCCCCTCTGCGACACATACACATGCACACGCACGCACGCACACTCGTACACAAACACACACACTCACGCGCACGCACACATTCACACACGTTCTCTCTCACACACATACACACACAAACAAACACACACACACTCACAAACACACACTCACGCATCAAGCACACACACACACTCACAAACACACAGATATACACAAATACACACACACACAAACACAAACACACATATACAGACATACACACACGCACACACACAAACACAAACAAACACACACACACTCACACATACACACTCACAAACACACACACACATACATGCATACACGCACACATGCACACATACACAAACCAGTGTGGTGCCACTCTTGAGAAACAGCAGAGAATCGCATTTACAAGCGGAGCTCTTCATCTCATATTCTCTTGAGGTCACATGACTTGTGAGGGAAGAGGAGCTGCAGAACTGCTGAAATGGGGTGATTTATGTGCATGGGGCACATTGTCTGCAAAAAAAAAGTACATGGTGAACCATTTTTGTTCCTCAGATCTCTACCCATCAAAGACCAATGCACTTTTCAACAGCTTAAAACCGATTCGCCGATTGGCACTTTACTTCTTCGCCGATTGGCACTTGTTCTTCAAAAACACAGTTTGCCGAGTCAGTTTGGTCAATTGCTGAATCGGCCAAACTAATATCTCAGAAAAAAATGACATAAAACCAGAATTTAATTGGGAGTGAACACCAGGCCCGTCTTGTTCAGGGATGACAGAGACTGAAATATGTGTGTCTGTGTGTGTGTGCGCGTGTGAGGGGAGGGAGGGAGAAAGAGAGAGAGAGAGCGAGAGAAAGTAGTTCCACCAACAGTCGCTGCTGTCACTCACACACTGACCTAACTCTTTTCAGGGGTCAGAGGTGAAAGGTGAAAGGTCAAAGTGGTTGGCCTAGGTATTTTTGACAGAGGGATCACGTGTGATGGAGGAAAATGCAGGGATGTGTGTACAGTTCCACTAGCTTTTGCTTGCAGAGGAATAGCGAAGCGTACTGTGGTGTGTTGTGATCATCATTATTATTATTAGTGGTCGAGGAGCCACAGGTGCCGAAAACCTATTGAAGTTTTTAGGAGTATTTTTTTCTTTCCATTGGCTATTTAATAACTTTTATCTGCTATTACTGAGGCTTATTAAACTTAAACTTGTCTGGATGACTGAGATTTTGAGCTCTAAAATATAGCACAAATTAGCCAGCTGATGCTGCTATAGTGCAAATTAAATAATTTTGACATTCATAAGCCAAGCCTCCACTGGGTTTAAGGTTTGGAATACAGTGGAAGGCTGAGGCAAGATCTGGGTTTTCATTTGGAGCTAATGTTTAGGTTAAGTGCAATGGCTAGTTTTTATTTTCAGGAATTATTTTCAAAAACATTTTTTGTGTTTCTTTCATTAAACTGATGATATTTTCATTGCTTTTCATGAATTATAATTGGAAAAAATCAGAAAACACTTCAGGGCTAGAATTAGTTTTAGGGGTTAAATTAGAGTTAGACGTTAGGAAAATGGTGAGTGTTAGGGATGAGAGTGAAATAGAAGATATCAGAATTAAGATTAAAAGCCATTAATTGTAAAACTAAAGCTCTATACGAATGTGTGTTTCTCCCATGATTTACTTATATTTGAATCCTGCCAGGATTTTCCATCAGATAAGGAGTGTTGCCGACAAACGTTATTACATAAGGGAATTTTTGTAGGATGGCTGAGGGGGGTGGGGGGGGGTGGTGGGTGGGCTGTTGGGTCAAGGTAGTGCCACCTATTCCACATTACAGCTGAAATTCTAAGGAGTCCAGCTGGTCTGTGTTTTCCCGTTCCACAAAACGGACACGCTATCGTGACGCTGGTAAAGCTAAAAATAAAAATAAAAAAACACAAAAAAACAACAGCCTCTGTATTCCTATATTGTGAGAGTGAAGAGGATTTCAGAGTCTAATACACTGGGATCAAATGGTGGGAAGTGATGAGCAAGCAGACTTTCATGTCTCTTAATCCCCTGCGGATGTGGGGGTGGGGTGGGTGTGTCCGAGGAACAGCAATATTGTCTTTCCTCCCTGCATGTGCAGCGAAATCTCCCGTGTTAAATCAGCTCTTAACAGCTTTTGTGCGAGTTCACACGAGATTTAAAAAACCACTCTAGCGGTGTAAAATGCATTCTGAAAAAGTTGATGTTGTACTGAGCATGCTACTTTGGGCAGTGCTGCAATTCCTCTTTTTTGCAAAACATGAATGTAGTGCAGTGAGTAGGGAAGTGGGCTCGTAACCCAAAAGGCTGCAGGTTTCATTTCCAGGTAGGACACAGCCATTGTATCCTTGTGCAAGGCACTTAACCTGAAATGTTTCAGTATACATCCAGCTGTATAAATATGATGTATTAGAATTTTTTAAATGCTGACATTGTGTTAGTCGGTCTGGATAAGGGCATCGGCTAAATGCCAGTAGTGCAATGTGACGCAAGGATCTCCTAAGCAGAACCGGGCAGTTCCAGAACGTGAGCCAGAGGGTTCCACGGGTTCTAGTACCACTAATGGGCACAGCCCAATGACAGTGGGCCTATCATTAAGGGGCTGTGGGCTTGACTGAAGTAATGTTTCATGGCTTTATGTCAACACCCAAAAGCAAGCTTATTTGCTTCTCATTGGGTAATCTTTGGATATACTAAATTTCTGTACATACCCTTTATGGAGCTTGGTGAAGACAGGATGTAGGTCAAATGTTGTGCAAATCGGTCAACTTTTGTATGACGAGCAGTGTTTTTTTTTTTTTCAAAAAACTTTACATTTTGGAAATGTGGCAACCTTATGGTCTCTGGAAACACTTCTTTTGTGGAGTGGCATCTATCAGCATAAGGTTGGAGCCACTCGAACTCAAGTCAAACAGTGCGGGAGTTTCATTTGTTTAAGTGCACATTTTATTAAACAGCCATACCACCACCGAGTGCCATCAAGTTTGGCAAGTGGTTGCATCTATAAGCAATATGACAAGTTTCATAAAAATCAGCCATGGGGTTTTGCTGAAAATCAGAAAAGATGAGTAAATATATTCCAGAATGACAGCCAATTACAGACAGCTATTACCCGATGAGGGGTTTG
Organism: Anguilla anguilla; assembly: GCF_013347855.1. Taxonomy (NCBI): domain Eukaryota; kingdom Metazoa; phylum Chordata; class Actinopteri; order Anguilliformes; family Anguillidae; genus Anguilla; species Anguilla anguilla. The sequence continues at coordinate 59,715,349 of NC_049202.1, read as the reverse complement.
GTCACTGGAGCAATTTCAAAATCTCTGCAAAGGAACTGTGATTTTTTACATTTTGGAGCTCTATAGTACCACCATGTGTGGTGGACCATTGGGCAAATTTTTTTACAGTTAGACTGGTGGTGTGGAAAACGCACATTCCAAGTTTCAATTCAAATCAAACGGCTTTTTAATTATACGCATATTTGTGAAAAGCTACGCACACTGAAATTCATTGACTCGTCATTTTGCCATATTTTTCCAAAATATCAAATTATTATATAACTTTCCATGCAACTCAGGCTAAAATATCTACATGCCAAATTTCATGCAAACATCTACACAGACACTCCTCATGACCAGAGGTACTAGGTGAGCCAAATTTTTTGGCTCTAAATATTTGGTCATGTCATCTTATCTAGAGCACCTTACACAACTTTTAATATAGATGGATATATACTGAAGAATCTCGGGTTAAGTACCTTGCTCAAGGGTACAACGGCAGTGTCTTACGAGAGAATCAAACCTGTGACCTTTAGGTTACAAGACCAGTTCCTTACCCATTATACTACACTGCCACCCCATGTGCACTACAGCACCGCTAGGTGTCCAATCTACACCACATTTATGGGATCCAAGGCTTCAGCCATCCAAACAAGCCTACCACACTTGGCAATCCGCCGACTCATCAGTTAGAAGTACTTACGGTCATCCGGCTGATTAAAAAAATGAGTCCTACCAAAAACATGGTTCTCCCACCCGTGGACATGAACCCCCAAATGAGACACTGAAGAAACTGGAAGACAAATAAGACAGTGAGAAGACTGATACAAACAAAGGAAAATGACAAGCAGAGGAGTTCCAGAGAACAGGGGGAGGGTGAGAAACAGATTTTTTTTAAGTGAGCGAAAGAGAGAGCAAGAGAGAGAGATAAAAACCTGACTGTGCCTCAATGTAATCTTCCTCCTGATATGTCCCTGTGCTAAGCCCTCCTCTTCCTCTAGCTGCGGTCTCTTTATTCTTCTTCCTCTTCATTCTACCTTTTCTCAGACCAGTGTAGCAGGTGCCCACAGGCTATTAGTTGCCATTAGACAGAAACACTCTCATCCATTTTGTGCTGGCTCTCTCCTGCAGTACTGTGTGGACTGCATGGTGAAAAATAGTCACTGGCATTTACATGGGTTGGCCATTCCAATTTGTGGGCAAGAAAGTAATATTTATGAAGGGGATTGGTGGACTGGCATGATTTATTGCAGGATGCAACTACTTTGAGGACACGATTGGCTGGTTTGCATGGTTAGCATGGCTAATTTGTAAAGCAGTTTATACAGTTACATATCTATGTATATTTTCAGAAACTGTTTGTGTACCATACATACTGTGAAAAGCAATGTTTCCCTGGGGATTTGAACATGAAACCTGCTCCTTATTTAAACACAATGTCTCACCACCCTCAAAAGACTGGTATCAAGAACAGACAATAGGGGGCATTGTTGCGCCCATATGCAAAGTAATATATATGAATATATCTATATCCAGTATAAATATCCTAAATAAATATCCAACACTTTAAGTCAATGCTACATCGAAGGCAAGGGCAATACTTTCGAAAATGTTTATTGATGCTTAATAAAATATTAACAACATTAACATTAAAAATATGTTTCTATGATTGAGTATCACTAATAAATATTTGCAACTATATTATTAAGATGAAAGTCAGGGTTTCCAAATAGTGGTATTCTGCACAATGTAATAACTGTTACAGTTATTTTTATATGAATTCCAATTCCATATAACATATAAGCAAAATACTGTTCAAAATGTAAAAAAATTAATAATCTAATAATAGGGTGGCCTAATTAAACTGTGTTTATTATTAACCAAATGGACAACCTCCATTAACTGCAGTTAAGAGCTGTTAGTGCAAGGCTGGATACTTGGGATTCTCTCCAAACAACTGTCAAGGGTGGCTGTCCCCTCTGGAGCATGAAGGATTTCTCTATTTAATAATTAATCCACTCATTCAATTATTAATTCAAAAGCAGCCTATTCAACTGCACGATTGTGACACAGTAACATCCTACTGCCTAAACTATATATATATATATATATATATATATATAAGGAAAACCTAATTACAAGACTTCGCATTCAAAGAACTCCACCAATCAGAACTATGGTTATTTACATATCTTGCCCAATCACAGCTGTCAATGTTCTCACCCATAAAAAGATGTCATGTTTGGAGAGGATAAGCACAATCATAGGTAAATATAAATAGTTTATTAATAGAAAAGGCTGGGCTAAGGAGCCCTGTATTACGGTCTGTATGTACCAGGATACAATCCAATGCGCAACAAATGAAGGTTACAAACATAAGGACATAATGTGGTATTTCTTTTTATAGAGAGAAAAATATATATATAGTGTGTATTTCCTCATCTAAGAGAGACCAAGTTTGTCACAACAAGGAGAGGAAAACTATCTGGGAACTTCATGTCCGCATGCAGGTATCCAGTCAGTGCACATTTGGCGAGAGACAGAAGCGTCGACATTTGCAGTGTCTGCTAATCATGTTTTACCCAGCATCCCTCTCTTCCTCTACAATGCCACACTCAGTCATTCTGTAGGTTTTTCTGGGGTTTTTTTTTTTGTCTGCTACAAAGGCAACTCTGGCTTCCTCCATCCCCCAAAGTTTCAAAATAAATGCTTATCCATTTTTTTTTTTCATTTGAGGTCTGAACATTGCAGAATAAAACGTTCTCGTTCCCCTGTCACTTCTGCACAGGGTCCAGCTTGCGCCGAGCGGCACGATCAGCATTCGATTGATGATGCCTTGAGGGGGCGAGACGTCACTGAGGGACACTTTAATGAAGCACCTTTGGCATTACAGTCATCGTCTGTTAGTTGAGTAGGACGCGTCGAGAAAATGAGACGTCGGATGGATGGTGGCCGGCATCGGGGGGCGGGGAGAAGGTGGACTGGGGGCCTGATCTTTTGGACTCACCTGACACCTGCTGAAAGAGAGAGAGGGATCAAACACTCGTGGCAATTTTCACACACCTGTGCACAGCTAAGGTTCTTACTGTTAAATCATCGCAAACAATTAGTTTATTTGAGTCCAACAGAAATCACGCATGCTCAGAGTGTTGTATCAGAGATGATTTCACACCGACGATTATGCTGTGCGAGTGAGGACATTGTGATCAACCCAGAGAAAGCGGTAGAAAGAGGAAAACTGAGGTAGAGAGATAAAGGAAGAAACTGAGAGTGTTGTTTTGATGCCATCTCTCTCTCTCTCTCTCTCTCTCTCCTCCCACTTAAAGCATTCAGCACACGGTTTATGTTTCTGGCTTCTGGTTTAGTTACAGTGGCTGCATTGGCCAAATCCATTATGTAAATTATTATTTTTTTAAACTCTCAAATCCTCAGTGTGATGAATGCTTATCTGGGATGCAGAAGCTAAAATGGCAATAAGATTCAAGGATTACAAGTCTGCATTCACCCATAAATTGGAAACAAGACTTAAGTAGTTTACACGGAGAACATAAATACAAATACAATTCAGCATTTCACCCCATCAACAGTGCATAAAATCCATTGTTACTCCAGTTTAAGAGGGAAATGGTTCAACATCTACTGGGATTCTATAATAAATGCATATAATTCAGCTGCAAAAATCCAAAATATGCTAAAGAAAATGTCCTCTGATAGAGCATTAATACAATTTGTGACTTTGTTAATGTAGAAATGTATTTGTTTGCGTGTGTGAGTGAGTGTGTGCGTGTGAGTGAGAGAGAGAGAGAGCGAGAGAGAGAGAGAGTGGAAGAGATTGAAAAGAAAGAGAGGTGGATAAAGACACCAGTGCTCAAATAAACAAAATTAACACAACTGCATACGCAATCATGCTCAGGCAGTTAGCACATCTTCAAGGCCAATACAATCAGTGGTTTAGTGACAGATGCAAAAACCGCACATGCTCACTGCACTTGCCACTGTGAACTCATGCAGTTTTTATTCCCCCATGCTTCACTAATTAAGCAATCTGATTTGTGGTTGCCCTGAAAGGGGATGAGCAGGTGATTTATTGGCAGTCACAATAAAAGTCCTACCTGATTGGCTCACAGGCCCCACAGACCTTATTATTTAAAATTTTAACTATGTGGCCAATAAATCCTTGGTGAGCTTTAGCTTTTTACGTTTCCTCTTTTTTCCTGGAGACCTAATGCGCACCGGCCCTGTAAACAAAAACAGGGGGAGGAAGAGGAGGAGGAGGAAGAGGAAGAGAGTTTAAATATAAAAAGAGGGAAGAAAACCCAGCTCAGGGAAAAGCGGCTGAACCACTGTTTATCAGACCAGCGCTGTTTATCAGGACCCAGAGCTTTTCTCTCTGAGAACTATGGATAGCCCTCACACACACACACACACACACACACACACACACACACACACCCACCCACCCACACACACACGCACACACACAGACATACACACTCACACACACTCACCCACCCACCCACCCACACACACACGCACACACACAGACATACACTCACACACACTCACCCACCCATCCACACACACACACACATGCACACACACACACACACACACACACATTGCACCCACCCACCCACACACGCACGCACACACACAGACATACACACTCACACACACTCACCCACCCATCCACACACATACACACACACACAGACACATACACTACTCACCACATCCTCACACATGCACAATCACACACACACTGCACCCTCACACACACACTGCACCCACCCACACACACACACACACACACAGCCCTTGCCTGTGTCTGGTTCTTTGTGTCCTGCCAGGTGAAGATGTGAGGTGCACACACACTCCAGGTGGTCCTCCAGCTCCACCTGAACCTCCTTTAACCTGGGCCTCCTCCGGACATACTCCACCTTAGCCACCTGCAGGGGGGGAGGGGCATTAGGAAAGAAGACAGATCCCCACACACAACACTGTCTCCATCATACACTGTGCTCAGAAACGACATAGTTTGCATTACTGCCATTTAGAAGATGATCTTATCCAGAGAGACTAGCACAATTCAACGTTCAACATTCAACAATTCAACAGAGTACCCATTTATACTAGCCCCATTTATTTGACTTGGGGTATCAAGGGTCACAAGAGTTATGCTTCAACCAGCCCTGAAGCTCTGTCTGCTCTTGGCCCCATTTTCTCACAAGCCCTATCCTGTAACCAAGCATCCTTGGGTCAGGTTCATCCATCAACCAATCATGGCCTTCAATGAACCCTGCGAACCAGGCAATCCTTTACTTTGACCAAACCGCACATTCTTGCAAACCAAACATCTTGAAACAAGTCCTGCCAAACAGCCAATCCCCTGCCAGCCATACATCCTTATACAAATCCTGAATATACTGACAAATCTGGTCCTTAAATGAATAATGCCCCTTAACCAATCCCATGAGGCTGTTCCCAGTGGACATCCTGCCAAACCCAGGGAAAGTGTTTGTTTTTACATATGAAGCTTTACAGATTCAAATTCTAATTCAGCATTTAAATATATATATATATATATATATGTACCTTTCTTAAACCATTTTAAATGGATTATGTGTGAAATAATCATTAGCGTTCTGATAATTTTGTCCTGTGGAAAACCTGTTTGCAGCACTGATAAGAACATCTGAATCAAGTATAAACCTGCTCCGTTTGAAAGTTAATCCATAAATAACACATTCTTTTTTCTTTAGAAGCAGCAAACTTTTTTTCAAGTTTTCAGAGTGAACAAAAGTCAGAAAGTGCAAGGAATTCAATCAGTCTGCACTGTAAACATTGTTTTGAATCCAGGACTGGGTAAAATTCTTTATTTGAAAAATGTGATTCCCTACTTTAGAAGTCCATTTTAGTCACTAATGCATTTTACAGGAAATATTCAGTTATCTGTAGGAAGAAAATTCCCTATCTTACTGACAATTTTGTGAGCTAATCATAACTTATTTGGGAGGCCGCCTGTTCCCTGCACCCCTGGACAGGGGCTGGGTGGGGTGGGCTGCGGGAGGGTGGGGCGTGGCTGGGCACAGCCAACCCTCAGTAGCCCTATTATTTCCTCCGTTGTCCATGCGGTCCTAGAGTGATCTCATGCAATGTCATGTGATCACGGTTAGAAAAGCTCTCCGTTTGTGTGGTGCTATGATGCCAGATGTGAGCAGTATTAAAGGATTTCCTGTGGTTCCTGGTGATGGCACGACAAGCTCATCACAGGGCAATCTGTCTGACACCTAATGCAAACACACACACACACACACACACACAGGGATGAGCAGATAGCTTTTGGTTTTACTTTATGTCCCTCTCTCTTTTTCTCATGCACACACTCATTCATTCTCTATCTCGCTCACAAACACACTCATATGCAGAGACGGACAAGCTGCCAACTTGAACAGCTTAATCAGTTCCATGGCACAAGAGCACTGTCAAGTCTTAACAGAAATGGATGGAAGCAACTGAGCTATTGCAATAATTATAATTATTGAATAATAATTGGTGATGATTAGTTCAGGTCAAATCCTGTGGAATTCGAGAGGAATTATTTTGTCAATTATTTTGAAATCCCAACAGCCTGGAGGACTTTAGAGTACTGGCAACATTCAGAGAGAATGAGAGAGAGAGAGAGAGATAGAGAGAGAGAGAGAGAGAGAGAGAGATTTAAACCAGTGGTGAGAGAAGCAAGAGAGGGGAAGAGAGATATTGGGAGAGAGAGACGAACAACAAAAACAGAAATAAAAAAGTGTGAAAAGGGAAGAGAGAGGGATAGAGAGAGAGAGAAAGAGAGAAGGGTAAACATGAGAAGGGTTGCAGTGAGAGATCAGTGTGTGAATAGCAGGGGAGACTGGGAGAGAGTGGGGAGACTGGGGGAGAGAGAGGGGAGACTGGGGGCAGAGAGGGGAGACTGGGGGACAGGGAGGGGAGACTGGGGGAGAGAGAGGGGAGACTGGGGGGCAGAGAGGGGAGACTGGGGGACAGAGAGGGGAGACTGGGGGCAGAGAGGGGAGACTGGGGGACAGAGAGGGGAGACTGGGGGACAGAGAGGGGAGACTGGGGGCAGAGAGGGGAGACTGGGGGAGAGAGAGGGGAGACTGGGGGCAGAGAGGGGAGACTGGGGGACAAAGAGGGGAGACTGGGGGCAGAGAGGGGAGACTGGGGGACCGGGGGACAGAGAGGGGAGACTGGGGGAGAGAGAGGGGAGACTGGGGGAGAGAGAGGGGAGACTGGGGGTAGAGAGGGGAGACTGGGGGGCAGAGAGGGGAGACTGGGGGCAGAGAGGGGAGACTGGGGGACAGGGAGGGGAGACTGGGGGACAGGGAGGGGAGACCGAGGGCAGAGAGGGGAGACTGGGGGCAGAGAGGGGAGACTGGGGGCAGAGAGGGGAGACTGGGGGGCAGACAGGGGAGACTGGGGGACAGAGTGGGGAGACTGGGGGCAGAGAGGGGAGACTGAGGGCAGAGAAGGGAGACTGGGGGACAGGGAGGGGAGACCGAGGGCAGAGAGGGGAGACTGGGGGCAGAGAGGGGAGACTGGGGGGCAGACAGGGGAGACTGGGGGACAGAGTGGGGAGACTGGGGGCAGAGAGGGGAGACTGGGGGCAGAGAGGGGAGACTGAGGGCAGAGAAGGGAGACTGCGGGACAGAGAGAGGAGACTGGGGGACAAAGGACTATGCATGGGGATCGGGAGGAGGGGGGGGGGATTCCCATGCTGTCCGTCACACTAGCAGCAGGGTCCTGAAAGCACACACTTTCCCACCCGTGGAACTGCAGCACTGCAGCGCGCTCCGGCCAGTAGCCTAGAGTAACCCCTGAGCAGCGCAGTCTGCCCGCACGGACCCGGGTTCGCCTCTGATCGCAGACGCAGGGGGGTTAGAGGTCATGCAGGTCATGAGCAAGCTCCCCCTCTCTCAGAGACAAACAGGTCGCCTTCTCTGATTGGACACTGAAAGGGCATAAGGACCTTTGGTGCTTTTTCTTCTGTTTTATTTTAGGTTAGGGCCTGTGGCGTGCTGTGTACGGGCAGGTGCATGCATGCACACATAACACCCTGTCGACGTAACAATACTGTCAATACTTCAGAAGTTAATAGCACCCGGTTGCTAAGTAACCACACAGTAATACTGTAAATGTGGAGTTGTGCAAAGGCTTTCTGAATATGTCTTTCCCTCCCCTGAATTCTGAACTCCAGCCTCAACTCTACCCTTAACACCCCCTTGTAGCCATACCCTAACCTGAACCATAGCCTTAAATCTAACCATAGCCTTAACCCTAATCGTAAACCTAACGCTAACCGTAACCTAATTCTAACCTTAACCCCAACACAGACCTAATCCTAAACCACAAATCAACACAGCCTTGCCATTTATGCGTCACCTACTTCAAAATAACATTTAGTAGCTATTATCTAACTACAATTGATATTTAATATTTAGTCATTTGATATTTAGTCATTAATATTTAATTACAATGTAATAACACAATAATAATAATGATTATGATAATAATATATGCAAGAGACAGGGCAAACACATGAGAGATGTTTCCAGGCTCTGTAAATTAACTGTGTGGAGATGGAACGTTCAGGCCTTGCAAGTTCCAAGTTCCTCTCCTGGAGCCATAGGTCATGTGACACACCCAAGGGGGGTGGGCTGGTTGGGGTAGGTCTCCCTATGCCGTCTGCATCTACAGCTACATGCATATCAAAGGGTCAATTTTTCAAATCTATTTTATTTGTACAACGCATTTTACAGAAATATGTTCTAAAGACGCTTTATACAGTACCAGAGAAAGGGCAAAAACCAGGCCTGACTGAACCCCCAAATAGCAAGCACACCTGATAAATATGTGAATATGTGGACTTTAATACAGGGACCCTCTGTCAGTCTGAGGCTGCCCCCGGGTGCCAGGTGAAGCCCATGCAGTCCAGAGCCAGAGACTCCGGGGAATCCACCTACTTTTCGGGACAGAACCATTCTTTTACAACCAGCTCAATGGAACTTCAGTCTGAAGTGAAAGCAGGTTTTTGCCACAGGTGGGTCAACCTTACACAGGTAAAAACTATGAGACGCAGGGAAGGAGCTGATTACAGAGGGGAGTTGTGAGTTGTGTGTATATGTCGCACTTCACCAACCCCGCCCTCAGAGAGTCTGACCAATGGCAGCGTGACCTATCGCTGACACAGTGAGTGTTGTTTCTTCCCCGAGGGGAAGATGAGAGTGTATGGAGATCTGCTGAGATTGGATAATCTGGGCTTAGAGACAGGCCTGAGGCAGAACTGACCGTCAGGAGAGCGACAGACAGTCAGAGCCCTGTTCTGTTAGTATCCTGAGCCAAAACGCGTGCCACACAGAATGCTGGGTAACCTTGAGCAGGAGGGGAAAGGATCCCTGGGAAATGGTGAAGAGAAGAGCTGTGCTCCTCGCCTGTGTTTGTCTTTCCCGTTTATGACCTCACGTCTGTATCTCTGTCTGCTCCTTTCTCTCCATCTCCCTCTGTTTCCCTTTCCCAAAGCAGTCTGTGTGCTCTGCTCTCACATTTATGATGCAAGGGTGTCTGTGAGACGGGAGTGTACGGATGTGTGTGTATGTGTGTGTGTGTGTGTGTGTGTATGTGTGTGTGTGGGTGTGTGTGCGTGTGTAGTGAATGTGTATGTGTGTGTGTGTGTCTATGTGTGTCTGTGTGTATATGTGTGCGTGCGTGTGTGTGTGTGTGTATGTGTGTGTGTGGGTGTGTGTGGGTGTGTACTGAATGTGTATGTGTGTGTGTGTGTGTGTGGGTGTGTGTGCGTGTGTACTGAATGTGTATGTGCGTGTGTGTGTTTGTGTATGTGTATGTGTGTGTGCGTGTGTCTATGTGTTTGTGTATGTGTGTGTGTGTGTGTGTCTGTGTGTGTGTGCGTGTGTGTGTGTGTATATGCGTGTGTGTGTGTATGTGTGTGTGCGTGTGTACTGAATGCGTATGTGTGTGTGTGTGTATGTGTGTGTGCGTGTGTACTGAATGCGTATGTGTGTGTATGTCTATATGTGTGTGTGTGTATATGCGTGTGTGTGTGTGTGTATGTGTGTGTGTGTGTATATGCGTGTGTGTGTGTGTGTATGTGTGAGTGTGTGTGCGTGTGCTCTCTTACCTTCACAGTGCGTTGTTGTGTGCCTGCTGGGTGGCAGCGCAGGTTTCCAGTGTTGCAGCAGCCGGTGCAGCGTTTCACCTCCACGCACGGCGGCCATATCAGGAAGTTGGCGGAGGTGGGATCCACCTGGCCGCGCGGGATCTCGTAGATCACCGTCCGTATCTTACAGCTTGCAGGAACAGCCTCCTCTAAGGGTCAGAGGTCAGAGTCACATTCTTACATTATCAAAAAGTGCCAGTCACAGTTACAAAAGTGCTCCGTAACGTTTATTCAGTCCAAAAGCATTGCTACTACTCTGCACAAACAGGTTAAATCAAATCTAATTCATTTGTATAGTGTATTAAACAATTCTTTATCACAATAAGCTTTACATTGGACCTTGGCCTCCACGCCTACAAGAGTAGGCCCAGAGTGATGTGGTGATAAGGAAAAACACCTTAGCAGAGAATTTACCTCAAATAAACTGCCATACTATAGTATATTGTAAATTTGCATAACAGTGGTCATACTTGTTCAGCTTTCTAGAAAATATAACCCCTACAGGGATGTAGTTTTTTAACACTACAAAATCTGAAAGGATCAATCATTTATAAATTTGCCCACACACCATGAGCTGTCGTGATATGTTGAAGAACTTTATGAGGACATCCTGCAGTAGGCTGCATTTCCATACGAGGACATACAGAGGGGCCTAGAAGGACGACATTGAAAGATGGCTCACCGACGCTTCTCTTGCGTCTGCTGTGGATCTGGGAGCTCTTTGGGTGGGCGTGGTTGTGGGAACGTTCCTTACGGTACCTCTGTTTAGTCTCCTCCATGACCTCATTATCTGCCACAGTCAAAACACAAAGTCACCCCCTAACGTTAACTCCAAACAAAAAGCAAAATTAACACGTGAGCACACACACACACACACACATTCAAACCCAACATATGCATGCACACATACAGTACACAGATACACACACACTCACACACACACATACGTACACATTCTCACAGACACAAACATACGTGCTCACATCCAGAACACGTTCAAAGTTACCATGCAAGGACACAATGCAATGGACACATAGGTTTAACTTTGCTGAGAAATCCTTGTCACCAGAGTATTATAGTGGAACCTGCACACGCACACACACACACACACATACATGCATATTACGATTCTGCAATAACAATATCCATGTGAAGCACGAAAGCGAAAATGTTTTCTGAACCAAAACCAAGAAAAACAATGGCTGCGGGGAAGGAGATGAAACGTCGGATGAGGGACGTCTCAGTTTATTAAGCACTGCAAAGAAAATAAAGAGAAGACGGTATGTTTATCCGCCCAATCAGATGAGGAGACGGGAAGGAGAGTATGCGGAAATGGTGGTGATGTTCTCCTACAAGGCATGTGCATGGACAAAAGGAAATGGACACAGGTTTTTACTTTGAGAGAAATACTTGCCACCAGAGCACACAGACACACAAACATGCATACCCATGTACATACTCAGCCACACACACACACACATACACACAATTGCGCATACACAAACACACACATGCACACATACACACACCAGCACCCATGTGCACACGCACAGACAGACACACACATACACACAAGCACACATGCACAAACACACACATGCAAATGCGCGCACACACACACACACACACACACACACACATGCACGCACTCACACACAGACACACACACACAAACAGATACACACCCAGACCCACACGCACACACACACAGTCTATAGTTTTGTGAAACCCACAGTCGCGTCAGAGACTCGTCAGTGGGCCCTGGTGATGGTGAAACAGTTTGGAAATAAGAGCGGCTTAGCCAGGAAATAAGAGTGGCTTAGCCAGAAAGCTGTGGACACAGAGCGACGCACAAACGTTTCTGCCGAGAACACAGCCGTTATCGAGCTGCCAACGGCCAGCGCCGTCAGTCAGGCCATCAGACAGATTTACTCCGCAGGCAATAACACGGTCCAGGGCCATTAACCCTGCCGGAAAACATTCCACCGTCCAAAGACCGCCTTTATAATTCAGTTATACACACCTTCCTCTCATGTCTGAGTTGCCACTTGAGAGCGACATAAAAGAAAAAAAGAAAAGAAGAATAGGGCCTCCTTTCAAACCTCATTTGCTGTGCATCGCAGAGGCAAAGAAAAACTGCCTTCATCTGACACACAGGAATCCAAGCTTGAACACTGCATATCAACATACCGCCCATTCATGCAGGCTCCAGAAATAATAGCTAGCATGACAACAGCATAATGAAGTTAGCCACTTGACCTCCTGTGCACTGGTTATTAGTCAGAGCTATTTGCATATCAATACTGGCAGTTAAATGGGCTGACATTCCTTCGGTCATTTCTATTCATAGTCTTTTTCTTATTTTTGAAATAGGATTATGCTTATTATGATTTTTACAATTATTATTATTATTATTATCATTATTATCATTATCAGTACAAGGCCTTGTTTCCCCTTGCATACGCAGTTTTATTGTCTCAAACTTGGTTAAAAGCCCATATTTATATGTTATCTGTTTAAAATAAAGCCTCGATCATACGACCGCACGGTTTACTCTGCATTCTGAAACATAATCGGCTTTTAAAATACCGGGAGAGATGGGGGCGGGGAGGAAGAGAGAGAAAAAGAGAATACAAGAAACTACGGATCTCGTGCCAGGAAGGGAGGCTGAGACTGCAATTTGAGACAGCACGATATGTAACTGCCTGTGTGCCACTTATAAAAACATCGATCTTGCCTATTTCTAAATGTACTTTTTAAAAACGTATCAAGAATATTATTGTCCATTGTCAAGGGCATTATCCAAGGGGGTTGAGGAGACGATTTTATATGTTCAGCTTTGGTAATACTGGATAACTCCTGTTGGGGAAGAAGTTACGTTCTCAATTTCCAGCAGTTCATATTTCGCGCAGACGCAAACGAGTGAGATTACGACGATGACAAATGCCGAAGGAATCCGAGAAACAAATACCCAAATGAAAGTTTCTGTGTACCTGGTACTTTCTTATCGATTAGAACTTGGCCACAAAGCGTGGCTGTACTTTTTCAACACAAACGATAGGTAGATTTTATTGCACGACCTTCGAGAATGCCTACAAGGAACGATCATGGGTTTGCCCTGAGATATTAATTAATTTATTCTTTCATTCATTCATCCATTTATTTAATGAACCATCGCAATAATATCGTAGCTAGATTGCATCAAATGTATCAATGACATCTATCACGGGGCCCACGCAGGCGACCCGAATGGGGCCGAAAATTGCGGGAATGGGATATTCATTTCTTAGTTACAGTTGGCGGCGCTTGCAGATAACACATTAAGTGTATGAATCGTATTTTTCCCTTTATGCTCGTAATGGTAGCACTAAACTAAAAGAAGTCCACTAAGATAGCAGACGAGGAGATTAAATTTTCCCTTTCACGCCATGTGACATTAAGAACGATCCCCTCATCCTCGAAATCATTATCCATTCCACCAAAGCTGTAGCAATACGTGAACTTGGTTTGTTTGTCTCATTATTTCAGTGCGTGACCTTCGCTATCTCCGCTATCACTCTCTTCGCCAGGTTAACACATAGCTTTCGGTTAATCATGAACGCGAAGGGACACCCCATAATAGTATGGAGTTTGAGATACTGGCTTTGTAACAAAGTTCAGCAGAGGAAAAAACAATAAAGAAATGGAATTTACCTACGGAGTCTATCTCCAGGAGTCTCTGGAGGGCGCTGATGCTGTAAATTTCGCTGTTCGACAGTCGCTCGATCAGTTCCCGAGGTATAAGGACTTCCTTGGGGACAAAAAGTTGATATTGAAATTGTTTTATTAATAACTGTAACAAATTAAAGTTATGTTAAAAAATGTATTTAACATTTTAAAAAAAGAAATGAATAACATGTTACAAATATTTTTACTCATGCACAATTTGTATTCTCGTATTATGCGATGTGATTAACATCCACAAACCTTGCAGCTGTGCAGTTTCCACACACACAAATACACGTGCGCACACAACACACACACGCACATTGTCGTTTATACATTGCGATGATGACAGATTAAATAGCATATCTGTACAGTCCAGGGACCGCCGACTGGTGCGCAATTACCCTATGTCCAGATAATGAGCCTCACGAGCAAAAAGAGAACACTTGTCAGTCCCTCGGTGAGAAGAAATTACACGTTTAAATATCAGGTTTTTAAGTTTGAAAAAAGAAGGCGGAAAAATCTCAAACATCTCAAATATGTTAACTGATTTATAGGCGGGTAAGGTGCTCCAAATAACACCTCGCATAAGATATATTTTGTCTTTTGAGCACACGTGCTTACAAATGAGTGAGGAGGTAGCATATGATTACCGCACCAAGGTGAGCGCTGCCGCACGTGCCATAATGCTTAGTAGTTTTGTGTTTCCATACATCCCAAGTAACAGGATAGCATGACGACCCCATGGACATTGTGCTAATGGCGATAATGATGAGCAATGAAAATCTCAACCAAATTGAACAATGGACGGGCAGCCGCTGCTCCAGCTGTCTGGGAAATAATCTCCCAAACATTTACCAAAATCCCTTAACCTTAATTGACTCCGGCACAAATTACCCGCTTTTAAAATTTGCCATCTACTGTCGACTCCCAGTTCTTCCCAATACGTTTTAAAGTTTATACATACCACAAAATCCAGTCAGGCTACCCAGCTGAGGGTTACCAAAGAAATTAAATTTACACCGCTACCTGACCTGGTATTCGTCGCCTGTCACAGTGATTACCTGAGTGATTGTCAACGTTTATGCACGTACAGATGTGTGTGCAGCGCTGCAGTCGCTTTATTCAATGAACTCACCAACAGCGCACGCGTTATCAACCACACACGCACTCATACAGCAAGCGCACGCACTGCGGAGACCAAATCCACTGAGCCCCCGCAACTGCAGTGTATCAGCGTTCCGAAGTTTCCTTTTACCTCAGCGGTGGCATAGGGCAGACACGAGGTGCAGATGAGGAAGTACAGCAATGAAATTGTCATCTCCTTTTTCGAGTTCCACCGAACCATGAATAAGTTATTCTTTAGGAGCGATAAAGCTGCCCCTTGCCGCCGGGATTTCAGTACCATCCCTCATGGAGAATATCCTGTGCCCCAGGCTTAGAGGGCGTCATCTACGTCGTCGAATGCACTTGTTGGCTACTTGGCAAGAGCAGTTCAATCGGAGTTGTGCTCAAATGAAATTCACATTTGGCTTTGTAAAATCCGTCTTCTCCGAGCCTTGTTTCTTTGAAAGCAACCGGCGAAAGACCAACATGGTATTTAAACCCTGCAGAGTTGTGTGGAAAAATCCAGGCAAAAAGGCATGGGTTATATTCTTATCAGTAAATATTAAATTAATGCACTGCCATTTTAAATATGCGCTATTGTGCATCTGTAAAGATACATGATTTGGCCAATGTTCTGAATGTACAACATAGAAAACATTCTTCGGAGATTTCGTGCCGAAACCTGCATAAATTAATCGGTCAAGGTGTTATTGTGTTCCGATCGAAAATGCAATAATATATATACTCCAGTTTTGTTTCCAATAAGGAAGAAAAATATCAGATGAAAAAAAAAATATTTCTCTCCCGGTGCAAATGAAACGATTACGATAGATCCAGCGACGTCTTGGAACTCTACTGAGTGCAGTTGAAGCGTGTCTGCGATACACAATACACTTCAGCGAGCTGCGTCGTCGATGCGCCTCCCCTCACGCTTTATAATCTCATGTCAATCCACCGGACTGAGACCTGGGCGGTCTGCCACGCGCAGACTTTCGAGTGGAAAGTGCGTGCGTCAAGAGCAAAACGTGTTTCGATTGTTTCAAAAACAGTTTTTACACTTGTCAATGTAATGGCAAAATTAGTGATAGTGGCAGCATTGCTGTTTTATTTATTTATTTATTTATTTATTTATTTATTTATTTATTTATTTATTTATTTATTTATATTGTTAGTACGGCTCCTGTACGGTATTATGCAAAAAAACACAGAAATAATATGATTGCTTGCGTATACCGGTTGTATCGCTAAATCCTAAAGTCGATTTGCAGCAGTTCATGTTAAAATGGTAAGGGTTTCGGTGCGGCTCTCCGTTTGAAACTCCAGGAACTAAATTATTCTGCTTTTATAAATATGACCACATCTGATCCAGATGACATGACATGGCATCCAATTTCTCCTTTCCGTAAATTGACAAATATCTGAAGCTAGTACTAAACTGCAGTCAAACTTTGTTTTCCGGCCCAAGCATCTTACTACAGACTGGCACCAAAATCAGTACTTCTAAATCTTGTAAAAAAAAAAAAGATAATATGAAAGAGAGAACAAAACATTGTCAGTGAACTACTAATCAACATCATTCTTATGTGTGTGTGTCTGTGTGTACGTGTTTGTGTGCACCTGTAAGTGTGTGCATGTGTATGTATTCATGTATGCATGTATGTATATACGCACGCATACATGTATGCACCTATATACGCATGCATGTGTGCATGTAATTATTTATGTTTGTATGCATGTACAGTATATATGTATGCATGTATGTATTTATATGTATGCATATATCGAATGTATGCATTAGTACAGAACAGTATTTGTTCTCAATATGGAAATACATTTAAGAGTTTTAAACCTCTCACTTTATTCTGTCAGCAGCAGGTCAATATTATCTGCCACCCCTAATTAAATAAAAACATAATATATATTTAAAAATGCATTCCAAAAAGTATTCAATGACATAATTCACTATATAAAGCCTTTATAGGTTTAGAAATATTCAGGAAGGGATTTAATCTGTAAGGGAGGAGGGAGTGACTTCCATGGGAAAAAGCAGTGGAGAGGAAAGAGACAGAAATAAAAAAAGGGGGGAAGGGGGAGGGAGGGGGAATTGGGGGGGGGGGGGGGGTGCTCTGACCCCAGGGACATACCGGCTGTGACTGAGCAAAAATAACACCAAATAAAACAGGCCTTTCACATGAGCCCACAGCTCTCCTGTCTGCCCGAGGGGGAACCAAGTGAGAGTCACACACACATTCTCACACATACACGCACGCACACATGCAGGCACACACACACACACACACACACACATACACGCACGCACACATGCAGGCACACACACACACACACACACTCTCACACATACACGCACGCACACATGCAGGCACACACACACACACACACACACATACACGAACGCACACATATATGCAGGCACACACACACACAAACACACACATATGTATACACGCACGCACGCACATATGCAGGCACACACACACACACACACACACACACATACACGAACGCACACATATATGCAGGCACACACACACACAAACACACACACATACACGAACGCACACATATATGCAGGCACACACACACACAAACACACACATATGTATACACGCACGCACGCACATATGCAGGCACACACACACACACACACACACACATACACGAACGCACACATATATGCAGGCACACACACACACAAACACACACATATGTATACACGCACGCACGCACATATGCAGGCACACACACACACACACACATACACACACACACACTCATGTACACTCACACACACCCGGACACATGCATACACGCACGCACAAAGCAGGCACACACACACACGCATGCACACATTCAGGCACACACACACGCATGTACACTCACACACACCCGGACACACACACGCACACATGCAGACACATACACACACACACACACGCATGCACATATGCAGGCACACACACACGCATGTACACTCACACACACCCGGACACACGCATACACGCACGCACACATGCAGGCACACACATGCACACACACACACACACACACACGTACATGCAAACATACATACATGTACACACACACAAGTAGGCTACACATGCACATGCGTATGCGCACACACGTGTACACACGCACCTACACACACTCGCACAACACATGTTCATACACATATACATACACACACTCACACTCTCTCACACACACATATATGAATGTACACATCCACATTCATCCAGACACCAATGCACTCACTTACATAAATACTCTCAGCTGACTCACTCTCACACTCATACTCTCTCTCTATCTCTCTCTCAGTGCCCTCACATAGGGTACTACTTGAGGCATTTCAGTTTACGCATGAGTTAATTCAGGGACAAACACTAAATGAGCACATTTTTTCCTCAGGGCATTTGCATTGCAGGTCTGTTGAGAGTCTGCCACTGCACCGCTCTCCTCTTAATTAATGGACAACCAGAGTGTTTCAGGCACAGGAGCCCACAGAAAGAGAATGGGCACCTGCCACCAACACTCCAAACACAAATGCTGCATCAACAACGGCACTCTCAAGTGCTCCTAGCCTGATGGCCTGTCACTTACATACTGGATTATAGAGGGAGGGAAGAAGGGAGGGAATGTGGAGGAGAGGGAAACCCGCCCCATTAATAAGATTGGCATGGCTGCTGTATCACAGCACCTGCATTACTGTTAGAGTGTGTGTGCAAGGGTGTTAGAGTGTGTGTGTGTGTGTGTGTGTGCATGTTCGTATGTGTGCAGACTCTTGTGTGCCAGTGTGTTTGAGTGTGTATGTACATTTTGTATGTTTATTTGTGTGTATGTATGCATGTGTGCATGTGTGTGTGTGTTTTGTGCGTATGCATGCATGTGTGCATGTGCCTGTGTGTGTGTGGTGTGTGAGCGTTTGTGAGTGTGCATGTATGCATGTGTGTGTGTGATATGTACGTATGCATGCGCATGTGCATGTGACCATGTGTGTGTGATGTGTGCGTATGTATGCATGTGTCCGTGTGTGTGTGTGTATCTGTCCTGTACTACAGTAGCAGAAGCTCTTTCTGGTCCTCACACTGGCAGGAAATTGTGTTTCGCCTGCAGCCCTCCTCGGTGTTCCCCAAAGGCCTGGTCCCCTGACCCTGTGTGAAACTGTCAGACATTCCACAGCAGGACGTCCCACTCTGGGAAAGTCGGGGCTCTGCTCTGACACCAAATGAGGGGGGGGTGGGGGATGTGTCCGTGTGTATGTGTGTGTGTCGGGGGGAGGGTTGGGGTGGGGGGGAAGGGATTGTTCGGGCACAAGAAGAAGAGAGAGGGAGAGAAAGAGAGGGGGAGTGAGAGGTGACCATGAATCAGCCCAAATATCTCCCATCTCTGGGGGCCTCGGGGAAATTTCCCTCTTTTTCTTGCTGGGACTGAGAGCTGTAACTGTGTTTCCTCCGAAACACTGGGCCCCCAGAACAGGGCCCCTGGTGACTAGTGCTGGGATGACCAGACATCAGGACCCCACCAGGGAGAGAAGAGGTTCCTCTCTCCTCTCCTTCATCCTCCTCTCCACATCTCTGTCTCTGTTCTACGTCTATGTTTGGGGAAATTCTACGGTGGGTGTGGAGACAGGTGATCTTACTCCTCACCACACTCATTTATTTACTTTCATTTGCTCACTCTCTCACTCTTTCGCTCATCCACTCTTGTTTGCAGGTCACTCACTCACTCTTCACCACACTCATTTTCATACTCACTCCCTCACTCACTGACTTATCCATTTGCATGAATAACCTGATGCACTGATCTGTTCACTGGCTGACTCATTTGCATATTCACTCACTCATTCACTCACTCTCTCAATTATTCACTCATTCTCTCACTCACCCTCAATAACTCATTCACTCACTCACTCTCAAACACTCATTCACTCACTCTCACAATCATTCATTCACTCACTCTCTCAATCATTCATTCACTTACTCACTCAATCTCTCATTCACTCATTCTCAAAGTCAATCACTCGCTCACTTATTCACTTACACTCTCACACTCACACTTGCTCGCTTTTGTCCCATTCCACAGCTTCATTTTCCCATTCAAATAAAAAGGGGAAGAGGCTTCACCTGGATAGGCTGGCCATGTGCGGGTAAAGGGTTTGGGGGGGAAAAAACCTACAGCCCCCCCCCCCTCCCCCTCCCCCTCCCCCCAAAAAGACAGGAGAGTGGGGTTGCTGCTAGCCAATACAGTTTTTCTCAATTGTTTAAACGCGTTTCCTGAAACTATAGCTCAATTTCTCAAAACTCTACACACAATGCACAGTAACAGTTAACCTTTTGCCAAAACTACACAAATCTCTTGCAAAATGCATTCATGCATTCAAAACCATGTTCTCTCTTCTCAAAACTGACTTTTTCCATCAAAATGATTCACACAGGCCTCATATGAATAGGTCTTATTGAGCATTGATTTCACACTGGTGCGATAAATTTAAAAACACAACCATCAAAATACTGTATATATGTTCTAGCCTCATGAGGTCATGTTACATATTCAAGTGTATAAAACTGTGTAAAAATTGCTTCTTTTTTATCCTTTTTTGAAGTTTTAGTTTTCTTTTCGAGGGGTCCCAAAATAGGCTGCAATTTTATAGTAAATATAAAGACTGTTGCCATGATACAATACAGTAAATATATCATCATGTAAATAGTGCATTTGCTAGGTAAACCTAATTCTAATTCAATAGACATATGCAACACTGCTTACTTGGCGGCACAGGTGTCAAGATGGCGGCACAGGTGTTTTAACGTTTTAACGTTGTCCTCTTCTTAGCGTCTTTTATGTTTTAACGTTTAACGTTTTAACAGGTGTTTTAACGTTTTAACGTTGTCCTCTTCTTAGCGTCTTTTATGTTTGAACGTTTAACGTTTTAACAGGTGTTTTAACGTTTTAACGTTGTCCACTTCTTAGCGTCTTTTATGTTTTCTTTTTTGTTTTCGGTTTAGCTTATGTCTTAAAAATTGATTTTAATCGCGATTTGATCAGTGCTACTAGAAACCGGCAGTTGATAGCCTGTTAAACAATACAATATTAATCAAAACTGACTTAACCCACTTCAACAATGTGGCCAGCCGGGCTGCTCTACCTGTTGAGTAGCCTTGCACTATCATCTCCAGTGGTGAATAGGACAATGGATGACGGTGGATCGGATGTTTCACTGTGGATTACCTCCTCATGCACTGTAACCATGCCCCATTCGGATGTTTCTCCATTTACAACAAACCATTGGATCACAGCATGGTGTCTCGCTGGTTTGTTTGAGTGTGGTGACGTGTACCTGCGGCACGCACAGCGCCGGATAGGGACCGTGATCTCGGCCCGGTTTGCCTCATCGGTTGTGCACAGATACAGTAGGAGAACTGTTCCAGCAAAGAAGGTCTGGATGATTTTCCTACTTCTTCTATCAGGTAACATCCACCCCAATCCAGGTCCTGAACTCACACAGCTTGAAAATCCGGATGATCTTAAAAACTGCAATGGATTACGTTTCATTCACCCAAATGTTCGCAGTTTAATAAACAAAATAGACGCAATTCGTCTCTGGGCAAAGCTGACTGACTGCGACATTATAGTTTTGTCAGAAACGTGGCTGAAACCCTCGATTTCGAACAATATGATACACATCGATGGATATAATATCTACAGGACAGATCGCGCTAACAAAGGAGGGGGAGTAGCGATCTATGTAAAAGTAACGTTGAACTGCTCCTGTGTCGAATCGATCAGTAAACCAAAGTGCTTCGAACTGTCTGTAATTAAGTTACATCTCTAATGGTGCTGATCTTACAGTAGTAGGATGCTATCGCCCACCATCGGCGTCACATGAAGCTGTAGGACTGCTTTCAGACTTCCTTCATACGTTTTCTGACAAGGAGTATGTTTTATTGGGAGATTTAAATTGGGACTGGCTCTCGACGACCTCCAATTCACTTAAGGACATTTGCGACACTCTAAATCTATCGCAACTAATTAACTCTCCAACTCGGTTAAACTCCAAAAACATGGATAAGCAAAAACAATGTTATTGCTTTTAGCAACAAGTGCCTTTTAGCTCCTGATCCTTGTATGTCTGTTTTTTTATTATTATATTTATTATTATTTTTTATTTTCCTGCTGCCATCTTGACCAGGACTCCCTGACAGAAGAGATATTGTATCTCAATGGGACCTTCCTGGTTAAATAAAGGATAAAAAAAAAAAAATTAAAAAAAAAAATTCAGTACAGTACAGCAAAGTGTGTGAACCGTTATCACTTTGAGTGTTGTTGTTATTGTGTATGATACAATGCACATTTTACTGCATTGTCCTGCCAATGAGGTCCAGTTGGGCTGCACTCACAACCCAGGTTCCATCATGAGTCATACTGAACATTGTTAGAAGTGTTTTTTCATTTTCCTTATCAGTGCAATATGAGTTTTGCACGTATTTCATTTGAAATGTTAGCTCGTCTCCCTCTTCCTCGTCCACCTCGTACACGTACACCTCCTCCTCTACCTCTACCTCTACCTCTCTGTGTTGTGTTGCTCCATTGGTTTCCAACACAATAGAGGTCACCTGGGGTCTCTTTTATGCTCTGACAGATAATTGAAAAGTTTAGCCAATTGAGTTTGAGCAGGTGTGGTGTGAGTGAGACCAGTTGGTACTTAGAGTTTGGCATTTGAAGGCCAGTGTTTTCCATGTGAACAAGCAAGCTTTGATTATGAAAACTGTGCTAAATGATGAGATTTTGTGTGTAGAGAATTTAGATTTTAGAGTTATTTAGAATGCATGTGTTTACGTGTGTGTGTGTGCGTGCGTGTTTATGTGTGTGTGTGTGTGTGTGCGTGCATGTGTGTGTGCGTGTGTGTGTATGTGTGTGTTATGCCTATCAGATAAACACAGATGTTTACCTAAAGTGTTCGCATTAGGTACAATGCCTTGCCTGTGGCTGGTAAGAACATTGCCGCTTATCTCTCCCGTTTGCAGATTAAAATGTTGATAAATTCCTTTGTGGACATTACCATCTCACTGTTACATCACGTACTGAGGAGATCAGAGTTAGGGTAAGGAGCTGTGACTCGAAAAAGTCACCCCTCCCTCCCCTCAATAACATTATTGCCCTGCCTAACCCTATTTGAACCCAGCGGGGTGGAGGCATCCAATCAGAATCTTTCAGTTCCCCCAAAAAACGTCATGTCAGCTTTCCATCCCACATCAGCCCTTTGATCGTCTCATATCAAGCCCCTATAATCGCTCTTTGAAGCAAAGTAGTGTCCCAGGTTTGTTTTGTTCTTCTGTACTCTTGCGTTTTTATCTTCCCTGTTCGTCCCCCCCCCCCCCCCCCCCCCCCTCGTATCTTGTTCCGCTTCCCTCTTTCATGCTTTGGCCGTTAAAAACAAAAGCGCCATGGTTTCCGGAAGCTTCCAGACCCGCGATTAGCACTTGCGCTGTCTGGGTGCTTCCGTTTGGGAGAGATTAGATATCACAGATTACCGCTCCACTGAAACTGCGCTGCTTCTGCATTAACCCCCCCCCCCCCCCCCCCGCGCCCCACCCCTCCCCCTCTATCATCGATCTTCAGCCTTCTCTCCATTCTGAGGTACAGCTGAGGGGAAAGGCACACATCCTCCAGCGAGATCGCATGGCTCTTGCCATTCCACAATATGTCGCTCGTGAGCGTGATACAATTTTGGGACGGGGGACAATTTGCACATCCGATTGATTCATCTGATTGGTTGTTCCCCGACGTCCCAGTCACCTCGCTGGCTTGCTTCACATCGCCGGCTATCCCAACATGTCTTGCGGATGCGAAGAATCGGCTCTCGTTTAAACGAATGGAGGCGATCACAAAGTTGCTTCTTGTCGGAGGATGTGTGGGTTTACCCTAAGCCTCATGGGTCCGGGTATTCCATAAGCGGCCTGTGGACGCACTGGTCCAGATCATTATGTTTCATCTGTGATCTTCTGGGTTTTGTTGTTTCTTGGTGCTTAATTAATCAAATAAAGCAGTCTATTACACAGTTAACTCACCTCCCCTAGTATCTTGGGTCTGAACAGGTTGCTGATATCAAGGCGAAAACATAAACCAGCAGATCCTGCAGCTCTCCAGGACCAGAAATGAAGCTGCACTTATATTTTTACCATTTGCAAACAGAGCTTGTGATAAGTGGCAGCTTCCTCACAGTTCCACACCTTATGGATTCTGTCATATGCTCACAGAGCTGGCTTAGTGACTCTGGGATTTATCTGGAGTCCACTGCATTAACTTCAGCGATAGTGTACTGACCTCAGTTCCAGGATCCAGTGCTCTATCTACTGCACACTGCTCACAGACTGAGCAGAGAGAGAGAGAGCAAGAGAGAGAGAGAGGAGGGGGGGCTGAGAGAGCAAGGGAGAGAGAGAGAGGAGAGATAGGGTGAGGGAGGAAGGAGGGGGGAGAGGGAGGGAAGGAGAACAGGAGATTGAGGGAGAGAAAGGGGGAGGGAGGCAGAAAAGAGAGCAAGGGAGGGAGAGAGAGAGAGCAGCAGGAGTCTAAACTGCGATTCACAGATTGCAGAACCACCAGATATGTGGCTCCAGCTGATGAGTTGTAGAATCTGTGGTAACATGCACTTCTGCCCTGCTGAAGTCACATGACTCACTGGGTCACCGTGGTGATCATGTGATTCTGTTTTAGAACGCTGGGTCATAGCTTGAAAGCTAATGTAGCTTAGCTGTGTTTTCCAATATGGCTAAACAAATGTGCACCACCACAACATGTGTACTCTTGTTTCTGCTTCTCAGATGAAGCGCTTCAAAGCTGGCTCAGTGTATCCTGGGAAAATACGCATCAGTGCAAGCTGGATCTGTACGATTCAGCCAGACATTATTTGCAGCTGTCACACACACACACACACACACACGCACAAATAGCTTTGGCAGATCCTTATTAATGATAAAAAAGGATCCCGATCTGAAGTCCCCCCCCCATTATCTATTGAATCCCACTGCTCATCACTGAATAAACACATTTCTGGAATTTAAAAAAATTATTTTTGACAGGAGATGTGAGCGGAACAATTTCAGCTTCTACAATGCCATATAAGGCCATGGCTGGCTGAGTGCATAATTGGTTTTACAAGCTCACAGTAGTTTTCCCATATTTAAATAACCAGGTCACATGACCTTCACATCACGGCATTTTTACGAGAGGGACTCATAGCCACCACCCCCCCCCCTCCCCCCATAAACAAAAGTGACTTTTACTGGCTGCCATGCCCCCCCCCCCCCCCCTGCCCTGGGGTCACCTGCCCAAAAGGGACAGAGAACTGATTTCACTTTAGAAATGAATGTTGCATCACACTGATTATAGAGACCCCGCCCATCCAGTCACCATCATTCAGAGAAATATCTCCCTGCAAATCAACTCTGCCGTCTCGATGGACCAGAGCCATGTGTGAGGCACGGAAGATTGCTTCTGCTACCAAAAACAATAACCCATAGGAGCCTGAAGAGCCTTTTTACTGTGTTTTTTAAATAGTGCAGATCCACTACCATCTTTCCCAGAAAAAAAACAGCAAAGCTTTCTTTTTCTTTGGTTGCACTGAAGTGGTCTGACCTTACCTCAGACTGTTGAGGAAAACCGCGAGCAGTCATTTGAGCCTTTGAGGATGTATATTTAAACACTGTCAATAGACCTGGTTTAGAAAAACAACCTTAATCGGCCGAGGCATTTGGTTTCAGTTGCATTAGTCACTATGTACAGAATGGAAACTCAGATAAGACAGGCAGCTTTCCCATGATGAGGACAAATGTAAGCACAAATATATTAAGTATTGTACTTAGGTTTCTTTGTTTTCTTTATAAGGGGGGGGGGGGGGTTATAGGATCAGCACTTTGTAACTTTCTCTGGGCATCTTGTCTATTGAAAAGTGTGAAAGTGAGGTTCATTACTGATAACTTAATGACCCTGGGTGCCTTGGGGACAGTTATCAAGTGTTTGTGTCCACTTGATAACTGTCCCCATTCATCAGCAATCAGTTCATGCTTCAACAGCACCATAAATATAGAGAGTATGCACAGCATCCACAGGTACTGTAACCACAGAGAGCATCTTATGCTATTATAACCCCAGAGTGCATCTACAGCTACTGTAACCACAGAGAGCATCTTATGCTATTATAACCCCAGAGTGCATCTACAGCTACTGTAACCACAGAGAGCATCTTATACTATTATAACCCCAGAGTGCATCTACAGCTACTGTAACCACAGAGAGCATCTTATGCTATTATAACCCCAGAGTGTGTCTACAGCTACTGTATCCAGAGAGCATCTTATGCTATTATAACCCCAGAGTGTATCTACAGCTATTGTAACCACAGAGAGCATCTTATGCTATTATAACCCCAGAGTGCATCTACAGCTACTGTAACCACAGAGAGTATCGTATGCTATTATAATCCCAGAGTGTATCTACAGCTACTGTAACCACAGAGAGCATCTTATACTATTATAATCCCAGAGTGTATCTACAGCTACTGTATCCACAGAGAGCATCTTATGCTATTATAACCCCAGAGTGTATCTACAGCTATTGTAACCACAGAGAGCATCTTATGCTATTATAACCCCAGAGTGTATCTGCAGCTACTGTATCCACAGAGAGCATTTTATGCTATTATAACACCAGAGTGTATCTACAGCTACTGTAACCACAGAGAGCATCTTATGCTATTATAACCCCAGACTGTATCTACAACTACTGTAACCACAGAGAGCATCTTATACTATTATAATCCCAGAGTGTATCTACAGCTACTGTATCCACAGAGAGCATCTTATGCTATTATAACCCCAGAGTGTATCTACAGCTACTGTAACCACAGAGTGCATCCCATGCTACTGGAACCAAAGAGAGCAGCTGTGGTTGCTGAAACCACAAGAGAGTATTCAAGGCCACTGAAACCACAGGAGAGCATCCACAGCTGCTGAGAAAGTGGCAGTTCCTGATGACTAACCAGGCGTTGCATGCAATTTTTCCAAGGCATCTCTAAGTATTTGTACAAAAAGCGTGTGCATGATTATGCCTCTTTGTGTGTGTGTGTGTGTGTGTGTGCTTCTGTCTGCTTGTTTTCATTGTGTCAGTTGGAATTTCTCCCTCTCTCTCTCTATTTCTCTCTCCCTCTCACACACACACACACATACACACACGCACAGGCGTTGACCTACGGTTCATTCACTTAGAAAGTGCCATCACTCTGTCTTTGATATATATCACATGTTTAAAAATATAAAATATTCTGCTGTAAGTCAGATGGTATGCAGCTGATTAAACGGATAAAAAGACCTCTGGAAAAAAAAAAAAAAAAAAAAACATTCAAGCCCAAACACATTTCATTTATAAGTGGAATGCAGCGTATTTAAATGACCTGCTCTAGAACCGTGCAGTGTTTAGTTTGCTCATGTACCTGAAATGCGGCGTACAAGAGCTGTTAAAGTCTTTCACTTTCAAACCTTTTCCAAAGCATAAAAAACTCAAGAAAACAAAAATTAGACCAACAACAATACCAAGTGAATGGGAAAACTGAAGGAGAGAGAGACAGCTTGAGAGTGAATGAGACAGAAAACACATTTTTATGAGACTGAGAGAAATACAAAGAGAGGATGAGAGAGAGTGTGTGTGTGTGTGTGTGTGTGTGTATGTATGTGTGTATGTATATTTTATATGCTGTTCAGTGGAACAAGTCTTCTTCTATTAGACAGAAATTATAAGATATGACCAGATACACTGCAGCCTTGGGGACCACTCTGAGTTGACGTTAAAGGTTTGTGAGAAGTTATAGTGTCAGAGAGGCCCCCTCATACAACACAACACAACAGTCTGTACAACACTAATTAACCAACAGAGCTGGGTCAAATAATTATCTGAAATACTTCAGCACTTTTAAACCAGGGGAACATTCTGTAGATCTCTACCCACTTTAAAAGAAACATCTATTTTCACCAACATTCATAACAAAATTCTTCTTAAATATCATCATAGATATCAAAAAATTGCAGACATTTGACCCAGTTTTCTTAGCCAAGTGACGTCTGAACACACACACAACACAGATTAACCAGGAGCAACACAACACACATAGACCCAATCTTAAAAATAGGGGTCCGGGTCTGTGTGTTCTGGGATTGTGCCAAGCTCTTTAAGGTTTAAGAACACAAATTTGTGAATAGAATCAGAATGCTGATGTAACAATCACTACTGCCAACTGAAAGAACTGCTAAATTCTGACTTAGAATAAAAAAATAAAAAAGAAAGAAAAGAAACATTAAAAAATCCTACTCTTTAATAGGCTAGTTCACGATTAAGGGTTTGGACATGGCTGCATGGGTTAAGTAGGTGGTATACTTAAACTGGCGGTAGAGAGATCAGCTAGGCCTGCACAGTTTTGACCACTGCCTTGCCAAGCGCATTGTATGACGTTAGAATGTTGTCGGACTTGCTCTGGAAATGCGACTGCGCAAGCTGCGGAAATCTCACGGGAGCGAGGCGCTCGCAGTTTTCAGGGCTAGGCGACTCAGTTGCCCTCCACCGTCAGCACAACTTCATGCATGATGGGAAACCAATTGCTCTGGTTTGAGCGAAGCGCCTATTGGCTCAGAAAAGCTGCCACCCACAAGGAAGTTAGGAGACTTCTATCTTATCCATCATTATTCCAAGACAAACTTCATGAACTGTCAGACAGACACCAAATTATTTTCAGAGTACTGACATTCACAATTGAACGCTATACACATTCCTCATAAATGCTGTCTTAATAAACATCTCTGCAATGGAGTTTATATTGAAATAACTATATCAAAACCCCTGAATACAATATAATGAGAAAGTAATTAGAAGAAGCTCTTGATACACAAACTCCTATATCCAATAATAATAATCATAATAATAATAATAATCATAATAATAATAATAATAATAATAATAATAATAAATGAAGATTTGATTCACACCAATTTGTAGTGACTGTTATAGTATTTCTAGCTGTTCTCGTATACCCCCCAGTAAACCAAAGAATAGTTTGCTGAATATTGCCAAATATTATCAATGGTCTCGAAATTATAATTAGCCAAAATTGCCTGATGTAGTGGGATTTCTACTGCATCCACTTAATCGGCAACAAAGAACGCGAACGCGATGTCTGCCATTGCTAGACGAGGCGAGCAGGGTGTGCAAGAAGTGTCCGACTTTTTGACTCCTCCCCCGACTGCGATCGGCTACTCTCGCCTGTTTTCGAGGCGAGCCGAAAGTCATCTCAAACCAGCCTAAGGGGTACGCGAGATCACAACACAAAACAACAATGGCGGCGTTGATAGAAGCACAAATGCGACAGAGACGGAGAGAGGAGTTTAAAATGGCTTTAGTTTGTCTAGCTATGCAAAAGAAGAAAAAAAGGCAAATGAGATGGTACATTCGTCCCAAGGGACGGGGCAAATGAACAACGTGCCCCAAAACGTTTCACCTAGCTATCCTGGTTGGATCCATTCGTCCAACACTGACCGACGACGATAAACATACCCCAGTTACGTTAAAACAAAAGCATGATTGTGTAGACATTGCTAACGCTAACTAATTAGCTTGGTTAAAAACAACATCTCGTTGTGTAGCATGTCAGTGGCAGGTAACTTGTGGTAATCGTGGTTTTGTGTGGCTTTTTTGGGGTTGTGTTTGTTTGTCCTCAAACTAAAATGGCTGTAGGTCTGGAAACCATTGTTTTAGACCTGTCATATACTTTGCGTAATCAAGATCAAGATTATTTTTATTGCCTTTTGTGAATGTGTACATAGGAAATCTTACTCGCTCTGCCCAGTTGGTTTTGTATTCCATGGTGTGATTACTACTGTATTTTTGTCCAATATAAATGAATTTAAACAATGTCTTCCCTCTCTAGGTTGCTACTGATGGCCCTTCCCCGGAGGAGACTGGATCAGAGCCCTCCCCCACAACAACTGATACAGACGACCAGTTTCCCACAATTTCTTTGAATGACTTGGGCTGTACTGTGGCGCAAAGCTCCAGCCCATGTCCAGCTACTCCAGGTTCATCCTTGATGGACCCCGGGTCCAGCACACCACTTTGACCTGCGCCAGATCTACTACCGCAGAGGCCGGACTCTCCAGGCCAGACATTTCCTGCTGCTGTGGTGTTGTCTAGGAGGTTTGAGGTAATGTACTGCGACATTTCCCCAGCTGATACATCAGTGGTTATTAGGTAATTGTGCAGAGCAACACATGCCCTCACAATGCACTCTGCCTTGTCCACTGTGCTCTTGATGGGACGACCAAGGATTCTGAATCTTGCTGCCAATCCTGACGTCCACCATTGTGAAACGGTAGCGAGCATTGCACAATACCAGTAGCACAATGGAGTGTGTTCCTTAATAGTTGAAATAAAGGCTGCTGCTGCGGGCTGGTGCTCTCAACAAACAACACGTTTAACCATCGATGGCCCCGACACAGTTGGGGAAATTCCACAACCTCCCGAAATCTTGTGAGATCTCTTCCCATTGTGCCATTTTGGGAAGCCATCTTTCAAAAGCCAACCAAATGGCATCACATACCTCATTCACGATCCTACGAGCAGTAGTTGACCCTATCTTGTAGGTTTCCGAAACGCTTTGCTGTGTGGCTCCACATGTTAATGTACGGAGAGTAAACGCCAATCTCTCTTCTGTAGAGATCAGATTTCTGTGAGTTCCCGCATGTTTGATAAATGGTGCTACTCATTTCTGCAAGTCATGGGTTACACAGAATTAAGATTTAAGATCTGGAGATGTTCACGGATTTGAACCTACAGCCTCAAATATGAGTCACCAGCCTAGTTCCTCAGGACATTAGTTGCGGTCTTGTGACACTCATATTCTTGTAACCATGGTGACACATGATGTCAAACAAAGAGAAGAGACGGAAAACACAGACAACCCCCAGAGAAGGGGGGAAGGGGGGTGGTCAGGGTGGGGGCTGGGGGGGGGGGGGGGTTAAGGGTGATCAGGGAGACCAAGCAGCTGCTAGCGGCATAGGACGGAACAGGTCACACCCTTGACACCCCCGCTAACCCCACAGCCCCAGCCTGTCACTGTTCTGATTCCTGGAAGCAGCGCTACACATTCCATTCCTGCGCAGCGGTGCCTGTGAATCCAACAGGCCCACCGGAGTCAATGCGGAACAGCAGTGAGAGAGTGACACCAGCCGCTGTGTCAACACACACTCGCTTCACACACACAATATCTGCGACTGGGGGGGGGGGGGGGGGGGTTGTCTCTGGGGAACGGGGTGGAAGTTTAGCTCACCTTCACCTGAGCAGCACACCTGGGGGGGTCCCAGTCAAAGAAAGGGCTCTTTCACTGTCCCAGCTAGAGAAGTTCATTTGGGCCCAGTTTACAAGCTGTCTTCATAACACACAAGTCTGTTACGAAAATGAAATAGATAACAATATATTGCATGTATTCATGGGCTTTTTCTAACGTGATGTTAAACATACGTCACAGAAATGTAATTTGAAACAATATATATGTATCTGATAATGGTAACATTTTGTGCATATATTGTGAAGTGTTGCTTATGTTGATCTTGGCAATATATTTAATTTAAATATATTGTGGTATTCCACAATGTAGATAACAACAGTACATACATCGGTTCCAGACACATCATCACCTTAACAAATATAATTGAAAAAATACTAATTATGTATATTATTATATATTAAGAAAGCAAAATCTATAGTTTATTCTATGGGAGTTATTCTTAAATCAGGTCAGATCTGATTAACGTTTGACTCTTCAGAGTGTTAAATTGTCTGGAGGATGCACACTCATCAAAAAGGTTCCCACCACACCTGCGATTCACTTTTTACACCCTGTCTGAAAGCACAACCTGTGAGCCACTTCACTGAACGTTTACGAGCACTGAGGCTGCAGTGCATCCATGCATCTCAACTAGCCAGCTTTAAGCCAGTCTCCTTTTCACCGCTGAGCAGTCAAGGCCTACAGGCCTGATGCCAGTGATACCAGAACTAAATTGTAATTCAACTCATGAACTGAAAAAAAAAATGGCAATCATGTTCCATGGAGATTTCTCAATTCATGAATCAAACTGCATTGCCCCCCCCCCCCCCCCCAGCTGATTACTGGACTGTACTGTACTGTACTGTACTGCACATTGATAAGTATAACCTTAATATCCAGCACAATCCCCTGTACAACTCTCTCACTCAGACAAAAACACTTACAAAACACCACAGTCATGAACTGACACTGACTGACAAGCGATGCACCCGATACTGTCCACACCCAACCTTCGGACTGGCTCCTCAGAAACAGGGCCCCATCTCTGCTCTTTACAGTTGCCATGGTGATAACCGAGAGCTTGGTGAGTACACACTTATTTATTTATTTTTTACACCATTCAAAAGCAGGTGGCAGACACATGAGCAAACACACAGTTATCAGCGTGAGCTTGCTGCTAACGCTGCACTATGTGAAGGGTTCTGCAGTACATAGCATAAGGGTTTGGGAACTGCCTAATAGCCTAAAATTCCCAGGCAGGGCACTGCTGTTGTACACGCGAGCAAGATACCTACCCTGAATTGCTTCAGTATGTATCCAGCTGTATAAATTGATACTGTATAGAAATGCAAAACGTTATGTGCTGTAAGTCGTTCTGGATTAGAGCCCTCGATAAAATGCACGTCAAACACACCGCAGCCATTTCCTCAGCGGAAAGAACCGGTGTGTCCCCCGAAACCACACAGGGTCACACACTCCTGACAGGGGGCTGCCCGTGGGCAAATTATTTTAACCTGATAAAAATATTCTTTCTAATGAATGTCCTTTAGCCGTAGGTATAAAATCCGATCTCATGCAGGCTAACACAGTGCCAAAGCTAATAAGGGAGAAACAGCCCCTCAGATGGCAGGACTCGGTTTTATCTAATGGTGTGAACAAAAAGGCCTTTGGGGTTTTTTCCTCCCCAGAGATGTGTCTGACATTGAGAAAGTCAAGAGAGGCTCATTTCTCCGGAAAGCAAAAAAGCAAACAGCAATCTGACCCAGTTATGCAAATGAACCACGCTTCCCTTTGATCATGGGACCTAGGGCAGGTTATTGGGCCCAGGCCGGGGCTGGGGGCGGGGGCGGGGGGGGGGGGGGGGGGGGGGGTGTGGCTCAGTGTTGGAAGGGGCTAAGTGTTGGCAGTCACTGGAGATCCATAGGGTGAGAAGGCTGAGGGACGTGCATGCTGCCATCTACAGGATGAGAAGCACATTTACACCAACAGACAGTATTGTGGGAGGGTGGACCATGAAACTTCACCTAACAAATATACCATCACACGTACAGTGCATGCACACACACATACACGCACACACACTACACACTCTACATACACACATATATGCACAAATTCATCAGCACACGCAGCTATGTGTTTCCACATTCCATACGTTTTTGTGTATTCAAACATACATAACTCATTTAAAATGGCCGAACCACATCCAACCGAACATCTGACCAGCCCTGGCCACTCCCCTGTGGTACAGACATAGAACAGAACTGCTGGAGAATGCTCCAGGTGCTCAGGACTGGCTGGGACTGGAAATCTCTGCTCATTCTAGGCACAACAGGAGCTCCTGCATAACTCACGAGCGCATCCAACATAAGCAGGGCGGTCCATGTGTCATGAGTGCTTTTTAACAGCAATGGAGATTAACTGTTGCTCTCCTCCTTCCTCTTTCCCGCAATGAATATTGACAGTCTTGCCTGTGGAAACATAAACTGTGGTTTTGTGCTGAACGATCTATCACCAGTTTTTAAAAAAGACAACATCATTTGTGCTCTCCTCCCCCTTTCCAGCTTTCTGTCTCTCCCTCCCCCCTCTCTCTCTCTCTCTCTGAGCTGATACAGTATGCCCGAGGGTATAAAAGTAAAGTATATTACTTGGCAGGTTAGAAAGTCCCAGATGAGCCGGGCGCTGACAGGAGTAAGTGTCTGTAATTAGCCGTGTCTTGGGAGAAAAGGGGACGACCCTCCCTCTGCCTGTACAGACACATACAGATCACTACGCTGATGTGATGCACTTCATCACAGTACTGCTGGTCTCCAATTAACACCCACCTCAGCTGACTCAAAAACTCACTCAGAAACTCACAACGTAATCGTGCACCGTACATGTAAACACATATGTAAATGCACAGCAAAATAGGCTGAAAAAAGTTTGTCCATACAAGTACATGCAAATGTGAACTCACTCAGATACTCATACATAATGTACAAAGGCTTATTCACGTACATATGCATACGCATGCACATGCACGTGCACACAAATACCCACACACTTATACACGCAGATCTATGTGGAAACAGCATACACTCACACACACACATACACATGGAAAAGCTGGCAGCGATTGTCTGGAAACATCAGGCGTGATCTTCATCATCATTACTCGCATATAAAACATCGGAGCCGACGCTGAACTAAACGGCTTTGAAGCAGTCACGGGTAGAACACTGTGTGCATCAGGATTCCACCACATCAGCGGCGGGAACAAGGCCAAAGTCCCAGAGCTGTGGCTTCGCACAACCTTCAGCTCCAGGCGCGACCTTCAGCTCCAGGCGCGACCTTCAGCTCCAGGCGCGACCTTCAGCTCCAGGCGCGACCTTCAGCTCCAGGTGCGAGCAGGTCAGGGCGTTTCCCGTCGCCGGAAACGAGCCCTGGGAAAGCGTGCCGCCGCCACGCCGAGAGCTGGTATCTAAGCCCTCCCCCCCCCCCCACCGGGGCTGAGCCCGCAGCATGGAGCCCGTCTCTCTCGCAAGGGCCGTTTTTTTTCACACGCTTTTGCTCAAGGAGAACCGGAACGTTCCGGAAGCGAAGCCACCCACCCTAGCCTGCCAAAACAGCGCCACGGTCCAATAAAGGGGGGAGAGAGCCAGCTTCACCCAGCAGAAAGCAACTCTCACGCTGCAAAACTGCTGGCTTCCTCTAATGAGCACGGCTCTGCATTTCAAGTGGCTGTTTACTTAAGCTGTTTATCCAGGAGCTCTCTGCGAGAATAACTATCTCTTTTGCAATAAAAACCTGAAAACAGAAAAAAAAATCATGGACAAAGGACATGTCAACAACAATTCATACTAATACTGAATTGCTTCAGTATATATCCAGCTGTATAATTGGATGCAATGTAACTGCTATGTAAAAAAAAGTTCCGCAAATCGCTCTGGATAAGAGGGCCTGTAATGTAATATACCTGATATAGCCAAACACATTCAAGCTGCTGATTCAGCAAATTCAATCATTCAAACTCTTCAACATGCTCTGCAGAATTGATGAGTCCAGAGACTGTCCTAGAAAAGAGTGTCAGGGTTAGCGTAGCCTTGGAACAGTCTATGCTATCCCAAAGCGACAGTCTAGGGCCATGATATCCACTTCAGTTCCACTGACACTGTCTCTCTCCCGTGTCTTTTCTGCAGACCAGCAGCCTTTTACCGTGGCTCCCACAGGGCGAGACACGCCTTCCTCTTTCGGTGTCACTATGCCCCTGGTCCGACAGCATAGGCCAGGGGTCAGAGTTTAAGGGGTCGGGGGGTCACAGGCCAGGAGACATCCCATGATCCTAACTTAGGGCCTAATTGGGGATTTCGAACATAGGTCTCCAGGCCCTCAAAATTCCAAGCATAGCGACGGTCTCCAAGCAACTGAAACAATAACAGCCAGTACCGCTGTGCGTTACAGCATTATTTTACAGTGCTGGAACGTCTAAACATGAAGCTCTTGAGTTACCGAGCGCAATATTTTTTTATGATGTTTTGTGTACTGCTGATTGAGAGGTCTGCATCCACTGTTGTCCAGATCAGGATACTGCAATGTGTTCTTCAATTTTTCTTTTCTTGTGGCATAACAAGCCAAACTAAATCGCTCGTGAACTCCTCCCTATCTTCTGGATGTTTCCCCTTATCCTTCAAGAGGGCCCACATCACCCCGCTGCTGAAGAAGCCCACACTAGATCCCTCAGTCATCCAGAACCACCACCCGGTATCTCTCCTTCCTTTTCGATCCAAAACACTTGAACGAGCTGCATCTAACCAACTCTCTGCTTTCTTCTCTCAGAATAACCTGCTTGACCTCCACCAGTCCGGCTTCAGGCCTGGCCACTCGACCGAGACTGGACTCCTCTCTGTCAGTGAGTCACTCCATACTGCACGAGCAGCCTCCCTCTCCTCTGTCCTGATTCTTCTAAACCTCTCCGCTGCATTCAACACTGTGGAGCACTCCATCGTCCTGTCCTCCCTGGCAACAACAGGGATCTGCGGCACAGTCCTTGACTGGATTGAGTCTTACCTCTCCGATCGTTCCTTTCAGGTTGCCTGGGCTGGTAAAGTATTGCCACCCCGTCACCTTGCCACCGGAGTTCCCCAGGGCTCAGTCCTCGGTCCCCTTCTCTTCTCCTTATACACCAGATCCCTTGGCCCTGTAATCTCTGCCCATGGCTTGTCCTATTCCCCTCCTGGCACAACTGGCTTCCCCAGTGAGGGGCGAGTTTATCTAATCCAGCTCTCAGCAGCGCTTTGTGCAGCCACAGGTGTGTGGAAGCAGGTGTATTAAACACACGTAATGCGCCTTATCAAAGCTGCAGGAAGTCCAGAGCCTGGAGGGGGGAGGGGGGTTATAATGCAAGCAAAGAAATACATTTTATTGTGCAGATGTGGACAAAACGCTTGTTTGTACTGACCACGCGGGTGATTAGCGTCACATTACACAGGATACGGCAGATATGGCGCTGTAATCTCCCTTAACAGCTCCCCTGCGGGGGTCATGGGACACAAAGCTATCTGGGCTCTGTTTGAGTTAGCGGAGAGAAGCTGTACACATTTCACAGGAAGAGCGCAGAAACCTGAAATCAGGCAGATCGCTCGCTCCCTAATGGTGTGTGTGTGTGTGCGTGCAGATAACGTATCGCTGGTTTGGCACAGGCAGCTGGGTGGAGTTTAATATCAGAAATCTTCACACCTCTACCTGAGCTGTTCTGCGGCCTTCTGAGTCACAGCTTTGAGCTGTATGCATGCAACAGCCACACATGCACACACAACTACACACACATACATGTGCGCACACACACACATACATGCGCGCACACACACACACACTCACACACACACACACACACAAACGAGCATAAACACACAAATACACAGTCAGAGCTTAATGTTTTCTTTCTCCATCTTTGGGGAGTCAGTCGGTCTCATTCTCTGCTTTGGAAGCCCCTGCAGAAAGACTGATGCTGTTTTTTGGATGGTAATCATAAAGGATAAGGTGATAATGAGAAGAACAAATTGGGGGGCCGTTCAGCTTGCATAGCTGTTGAGTGAGTAATGACTGGCCATGATTCACACAGCGGGGCCTGTGCCTGGGCCCAGGGCCGTGACTCACACTGGCACAGCAGCCAATCAGAAGCCCTGAAAAGCATCAGTACCCCTTAAAGTTTAGGCCCAGCAACCATTCAGGAAGCAAAAAAAAAAAAAAAAAACATTAGTCCACCTTATAGTTCAGGCCCAGTAACCGATCAGGAACCAGGAAAAAAAAAACATCAGCACACATTACAGTTCAGATCCAACAGTCAATCAGTAACCCAGCTCTACACTTAAAATACAGCAGAAGTAACCAATCAGGAATCAAGAAGAAAAACAGAGCCCAGTGAGAACAGCCACTGAGAAACCCCCCAATCCAGAACAGTGTCATCTGTTTTCAGCAGCTAATCAGACGGTTCATCTCCAAGATTTATTAACCAACACAGCACATGCATGAGAAACAGCAGATCCAACATGGTGCCCGAGTGTTGCCTAAAATTACCGTAATTCACTCGGCTAGCTGAGCAGGTCTGTTGTGGCTTACAGCACTAGTGCAGATTTCAGTGCTCCTCATGACAGGGTTCACGCTGGGTTGGCCATGACCCACATAACGCACACGCGTCCGCGTTTCACACGCGCTATTTTCCCTCCTGCTGCCACTCGATTCCGTTACTGAAAGTTATTCATGCGGCACAGCTCTGGTCTGAGCCTCAGCGCTTCACATGTGAACACGAGGAACCCCGGGCAAGAGGGGAAAAAAACAAAAACACAAAAACATTGAGAAATGACATTCTCCACTCTGTGAAAGACAAAAACAGCCCCGACTCACAGCGGGGGGAAGCTCTTGTGTCTAAGGGGTAGTATGGTACACTGTTGGCCAAGACGGATGATATTGCTTTTTATTTTTTACGGCGAATAATCGGTGTTTTCTCTCAGGGCCGTGATGGGGCGGTGCGAATGGATTCTCCTCGGCGATGTAACCCTATCCTGGCGCGGCTCGGTGTGTCACCGCCACGCCTTCTCACCGCAGGGGCACATGGGGGCAGCTAGGAGGGGGCGGGGGTAGCAAGGGGCAGGAGGAGACAGGGGCAGCTGGATGAATGAGTAGAAAAGGAGGGAAGAAGGAAAAGGAGGGGGCAGGAGGGAAAGGGGGGAGTGCGATGGGGGTAAGGGGGGGTAAAAGAGAGAGGCGGGGGGCGGTGGGGCCGGATGGGATGGGGTAGGAAGGGAGATAGATGAAATGGGTGTTAAAGGGAAAGAGAGTGTAATGGGTTTTGGGGGGGGGGGGCGGATGTGGAGCCTTACCTCATGTCACGCTCTCTGTCGAAAGGCCCCGTCGCGAATCGCTGAGTTCTGTGTAACCCAATCCCGTCTACGCCCAACCTTCAAACTGGCTCCCCACAAACAAGGCCCCATCTCTGCTCTTTAGGGTAACCATGGCAATAAACGAAAGCGTGGTGAGTACACAGGGGTTGCCTGTGGTCACCACCTGTGCCCCCTCCCCGAGCAACCGATCATGCCAGCGGCATGGAATCGTGGCTATTCCGTTGCCATGGTCACTAATGCCACAGCATTTAATAGGGCTGTCAAAGTTCCACAGCCATTTGGCCTCACCTGTGTGTGTGGACACAGGTGTGTACTGATGGCAAGGACCATCACTCTGTCACCAAGCCTCAATAAACAGTTTCTAAAGCTCAGCATCGTGTGTGTGTGTGTGTGTCTGTGTGTGAGTGTGTGTGTGTCTGTTTGCGTGTGTGTGTTTATGGGTGCGTGTGTACACGTATGTTTGAACCCAATGAACAGTTCAACAGAGTTCACCCTAAATGTGAAACACTGTCATTTAAAATTTTGCGTTCTCCGTGCTTGTCTTTGCCTGAACATGAATAGTCTGCACTGCCCTGAGTTCAGCTGTCACATCTTATGTTCTCTTCCATTCTTGTTCCGTTACTGTTATTGACGGGACACGATAGCTGCGAGGGGTGGGGCAGTCAGGACGCTAACTCCACTGAGTATGGGGGCTCTGACAGGCCTTATAGCGCTGTCACTTATAATGCTGATGAGGTCATCGCTGGTGGGCGGGGCCTAGTTTGCTGGATCAGGGCTATTTTAATGAGAGTGATGACATCACAGCAGGTGCTGAGAGGCAGGCAATCAAACCGCGTGAGGGTGAAAGTGGGCGGGGCGAAGGAAAAAGAGGGGATGTTTAACGGCAGACACGTGAAAAAGCGAAATTGTTGCATTCAGCCAGAAAAGAGCTTTGCGGATGCGTACAGCCAGAACTGATGATGAGAAAAAAAGGTTCCTCATGCACTTTGCGTATGCTGTCTATGCTGTGATCTTTTTTTTTTACAACAAACATATAAAGTACTTTGACAACCACCAGATATGGTTGCGTATATACGTGTCTGTGTGTGTGTGTGTGTGTGTGTGTGAGTACAGTGTGTGTGTGTGTGTATATGCGTATTTGCGTGTACAGTATGTGCATGTGCATATGATGTGTGGCAGTGTAGTATAATGGGTAAGGTGCTGGTCTTATAACCTAAAGATCTCAGGTTTGATTCCTGGGTATGACCGTTGTACCCTTTAGCAAGGTAATTAGCGTGCGTTGATCCAGCTGTATAAATGGATTCCATGTCAAAATGCTATGTAAAACATTTGTGTGATTGCTTGTGTGTGTGTGTGTGTTATGCATGTATATATATGTGTTTGTGTGTATAATGGGTGTGTGCGTGTATGTGATGGTGTGTGTGTGATAGTTTGTGCGTGTGTGTGTGTGTGTGTGTTTCTCGCACACTGTGGGAGCTCTGCTCCTGCTCCTCTCACAGTCCATCTCTCTCCCAGCGGGGACGCCTCCCCTTGTGGCCTGCAGTCTGAGAGCATTCCTCGAGTCGTTCTGAAAATTAGATCCGGGACCTTCCATTTCCCCCCGCTTTCTCCCATCCTGAACTCACTCCCCTTAGATACTGGGATCAGCTCTGGTCCCAGGTCAGTTCCAGCCAGAACAATGATGAGTCACCCATACCCCCGCAGGTCCAGAGGGGCTGGAAGAATGTTCCTGTTTGGGATGCAGATGGCAATAATAATAATAATATTAATAATAATAATAATAATAATAATAATAATAATAATAACTTACAATACAACAGAATTTGCAGGGCGGGGCAAGAGGGTAAGGGGAGGGGAAGGAGGGCACCGGGGGTCCTGTGAGACATGGGTCTGTTGGTGTTACCGTCTGCTTTCAATTATTTTTGGAATTTAAAAAAAACAAATTTTTTTGAGGCTGAGAAGGGCCCAACAGCAAGCGAGACACACAGTATAAGCAAGAGCCCCACTGAAGCACAGTGCAGAAAAAGCGTAGATGGATGAGGAGGAGGAAAACACTGCTGTTAAAAACCAAAAGGAGCAACTGTGGAATAGGGAGCTTTGCTTTTACAGTAAACACTGAATCTAAAAAAAAAAAAAAAGATGTCTTTGATCCCGTAAACATTTATGGAAATGTTGACATGCACAAAGGAGAAAAGAGGTCTGAGCACTGAAGCATAAATACCCTTCAGAAGCTGAAGAGAAAACATGGGGGTCTGCTGGGAACGGCAGACATCCGTACAGATCTGGAAAGTGATAGCACTCTTAATGCCCCCCCCACCCCCCCTCCTCCTGCTCTCGCAAATATCACAGATTTGGAAACATAAACAGTGAAAACTACTCTTGATGTCACACAGACAGTAGCATTGCAGGTTAAAACCAAAGGTTTGAGAGCTTGCATTGTGTACACGAGCATGTGTGTACGTTCTCGTGTTATAAACTTATTCGACCGGCACGTCTTCATTTATGACATGCCTCTGAAACGTCTCTGAATGTACATTCCACTCAGCCGGCAGCAGAGCAAAGGTGTGTCACGGGTCACCATGGAAACATCTGCTGTAGAGTAGGAGTGAATGGGCATGCATGACAGACAGACAGACAAGCAGACAGACAGGATAGATAGATATATAGATAGATAGATAGAGAGAGAGAGAGAGAGAGGTGGGGGAGAGGGCGAAAGAGAGAATGTCTGAGGATATGTTTGGCATAGCAGGTTCAGAACACACCTTTCCCCGGTGTAAACCTGCTGACCTACAGAAGAAGAGGAGGAGGGGAATCTGTCATTCACTCCTGTACAAACACTGAGAGCAGGGCTGCTACTTCAACAAGGGTCAACACACACACACACACACACACACACACACACGCACACGCTCACGCTCACACAGAGACACACACACACATGCACACTCACACACACACGCACACACGCAAACACAGACACACACACATGCGCACACACACACACACACACACACACACGTACACACACGTGTCTATTCCGTATATTCAAAATCTCAGTTTCAGAGAAAAACTGAGAATAAGCTGCAGGCGTTATCTCTGCAGTGTACTAAACCTATTATTTCTATAACAAGCTACTATGCCCACAATTATTCATTCCCACCCTAAAGTCTTTTTCAACTTCATCACAGAATTGCAATGAATTAAGTATGTGTGATTATACATGCAAAATTAGTTTTGATAGCCCTTGATTGAGCGATTCATCAAAGGTTGGTCATTCGGTTGCTGAATAGCGTGCTGGAGGAGAGAGTGATACATTCACATCTGCATGGGTACCAGCACCTGCTGCCTATTTTCTGGCGGGGGGTTTTTGGGAAGAAAATGTCTCAAACTGCCTGTATATATTTACTGAGTCAATTTTTTAGAATTGAAAATTTAAAATGCAGTAATTTAAAGCTAAGTAATTTGTGATGTTTGAGTCATTTTAATTTTAACGTCCGATTGCCCGACGGCATTGGCTCTGACCTTTCTAGTGTTAATGCACAGAACCATGAACAAAGACCAGACAAACACACCATACTTGCGGACACACACACGTGGACACACATACACGCATCGACACACACAACATCTACTCATATACATGCACACATACACGTAAATTCAGACACACACACGCTCAAACACAGACACACACATGCGCAGACATACATACAAACACACAAGTAAGAACATACACACATACACGCGCACACACACACATACATAGATGCATACATGCACACATACACACAAACACACTCAAACACAGACACACACATGCGCAGACATACATACAAACACACAAGAACATACACACATACATGTGCACACACACACACACATACATAGACGCATACTTGCACATATACACACAAATTCAGACACATTCAAACACACACACGTAGAAACATACATATACACATATGGAGGAACTTACACACACACACACACAAAGGAACATACATACACACACACACGTAGGAACATACACACACGCACACACACGTAGGAACAAACACACACACATATAGGAACATACACACATGCACACACACACACACACACACACATACACACGTAGGAACATACACACACGCATGTAGGAACACACGCACACGCACCCCGTACACTGGGGAAGATTTACGGGCGCGTTCCACAGCAAACACACACAGGGTAGCTCATTCGTCACTCAGCGCAGAGGTAAAGAATGGAGGGCAGAGCAGAGAGGAGACAGGGCAGTAAAAGAGCTCAGCCACGCAGGGCTGCACTCTGTCTTTGACCCTGTCGGGAGCTTTCTGTGACACACCCAGAACTAATGGCAGCCCACCCACTCCTGAGGACCCCAGCAGCTCTTATTTACTGTACCAGACCGCTGTCCAAACGCCGCTCTGCCTCTGTCTGAAGACGGCTAGTGTAAGCAGCGACACGCACTGGCACCTTTCTGTATACAGCGAAAGACAGGGCACTGGACGGGGCACGTACTCTTCGAGGCCAGCGCAAAAACAAACAGTTACGGCTCGTAACGAAACGCAGAACTGCTCGACAGAGCTGGGACAGAGTACAAGGCCGAGAGCGGTGGCCGTGACCTCACCAACACGAAGCACGCTACACGTTTCCGGCTCGCGTCTTCTTCAGGGAGCGCGAGCGAGTGATCATATGCAAAACCCTCCCTGGATGGCAGGCATTTGCACGGCGCAGGTGATATCAACACTTTCGAAGAGAAGAACGAGGGAGAGAAGTGATATTCACAATATAGTGGAGAAAACAAGAGAAAGTGAGGTGATATCTATGCTGTATTTAAATGAATGAGGAAGAGTGAAGTGATGTTTGTACCGTAGTACAGGGGGGAGGGGGAGTAACGTGATATTTACATTACAGTATAGAAAAAGATGAGAGAGCATAGTGATATCTTGGCTATAGAGCAGAAGAATGCGAGAAATATCAACACTACGAGAGAGAAACTAAAGTGATATCTACAGCAATATACAGAGACAGAGGATAAGGATGTGATGACACTGCAGTACAGTTGAATAAAGAAAAGCTAAAGTGACATCTACAGTGTAGTACAGATCACTGTGAGAGAGTGAAGTGATATTACATTACATTACAGGCATTTATCCAGAGCGACGTACAACAAAACCAGTGTGTTGAAAACCCTAGAGGGAAGTACCGTTCCAAGTGCAGGGAACGACCAGCGTAGTTTAACTTGGAGCCTGTAGGTTAATCTGATTAACACAACAAAAACAGCAACAAAGCAGTCTATGCAACTAAAACAAGCAATAGTTGAATAGGCACAAGTGTAATAATTAAGTCAACTAAGATAAA
Organism: Anguilla anguilla; assembly: GCF_013347855.1. Taxonomy (NCBI): domain Eukaryota; kingdom Metazoa; phylum Chordata; class Actinopteri; order Anguilliformes; family Anguillidae; genus Anguilla; species Anguilla anguilla. Next base: position 59,671,212 of record NC_049202.1, on the reverse strand, counting down.
CAGCTTACCTAGCTACAACCTTAAGATTACAAAGTCAATTAGAGACTACAGGGAGGTAGGGAGGGATGGGGAGAGGTGCAGCCTGAAGAGGTGAGTCTTCAGTCGTTGTTTGAAGGTGGTCAGGGTCTCAGCTGTTCTGACTTCCACTGGAAGGTCATTCCACCATCGTGGAGCCAAAACAGACAGGAGACGTGACCGGGAAGCACAAGTGCGAAGAGGGGGAGGGGTCAGGTGTCCTGAGGTAGCGGAACGGAGGGGTCTGGGTGGCATGTAGGGTTTGAAGATCTTGTGGAGGTGTGCTGGGGCTGATCCCTTGACTACCTGGTATGCTAGGACCAATGTTTTGAATTTTATGCGAGCCATAACAGGCAGCCAGTGGAGGGTAGTGAGCAGGGGGGTGACGTGGGAGTGTCTGGGAAGGTTGAAGACCAGATGAGCTGCAGCATTCTGAATGAGTTGCAGGGGTCTGATGGCAGCTGCCGGTAGGCCAGCCAGAAGAGAGTTGCAGTAGTCCAGGCGGGATAGTACCATTGCTTGGACCAGGAGCTGGGTTGAGTAGGTGGTGAGAAAGGGGCGGATTCTCCGGATGTTGTACAGGAAGAATCTGCACGCCCGGCTTACCACTGCGATGTTCTTGGAGAGGGATAGCCTGTTGTCCATCACCACTCCGAGATTCTTGGCACAGGATGATGATGTCACTAAGGTGTCCCCTAGGGAAATGGAAAAATCAAGGAGAGGAGAGGTTAGAGCAGGAATGTAGATTAGCTCCGTCTTACCCAGGTTGAGCTTCAGGTGGTGATTGTCCATCCAGCTCTGGATGTCCCTCAGGGAGGCGGAGATGCGGGCAGGGACTTGTGTGTCCGATGGGGAGAAGGAGAGAAAGAGCTGTGTGTCATCAGCGTAGCAGTGATAGGACAGGCCATTGGCAGAGATTACAGGGCCAAGGGATCTGGTGTATAAAGAGAAGAGAAGGGGACCGAGGACTGAGCCCTGGGGAACTCCCATGGCAAGGGGGACGGGATGGCGATACTTTACCAGCCCAGGCAACCTGAAAGGAACGATCGGAGAGGTAAGACTCAATCCAGTCAAGGGCTGTGCCGCAGATCCCTGTTGCTGCCAGGGAGGACAGGAGGATGGAGTGCTCCACAGTGTTGAAAGCAGCTGAGAGATCTAGCAGAATCAGGACAGAGGAGAGGGAGGCTGCTCATGCGGCATGAAGTGACTCACCAACAGAGAGGAGTGCAGTCTCTGTCGAGTGGCCAGGCCTGAAGCCGGACTGGTGGGGGTCAAGTAGGTTATTCTGAGAGAAGAAAGCAGAGAGTTGGTTAGATGCAGCTTGTTCAAGCGTTTTGGATAGAAAAGGAAGGAGAGATACCGGTCGGTGGTTCTGGATGACGGAGGGGTCTAGTGTGGGCTTCTTCAGCAGCGGGGTGATGTGGGCCCTCTTGAAGGATGAGGGGAAACATCCGGAAGACAGAGAGGAGTTCACAAGGGAGGTGACAAATGGGAGTATATTTGGAGTGATTGCCTGGAGGAGAGATGAGGGGATAGGGTCGAGAACACAGGTGGTAGGGCGGTGGAAGAGCAGGAGATGGGAAACATCAGAGTCTGTGAGGGGAGAGAATGTGGAGAAACAGGGGGGGGGGCGCGGAGGGGGCGGAGGGCGCAGAGGGCGCAAAGGAGCTGTGGATGTCTGCAATCTTCTCATCAAAGAATACTGTGAAGTCAAGTGATATCCACATTACAGTATGGAAGAACGAGGGATAATGACGTGATGTCTACATTACAGTGCAAATGAATAAAGAACTGGTATGATATCAAGAGCAGAGTACAAAGGAGGACAGTGATGTGGAAGAATAGATTTTCTAGTGCCCTGGTAGAGATTAGAATACGAATTCCCTCTTTAGTAGTTAAATCTGTGCGCTGGTCAATTACCTCCCCCTGGTGGTGTAAACATGGTACTGCACAAGTCATAATCTTGTCTACCCAGCCTGCATTGCAAAAGGCTGTGCCCACGGACCAACCCGAAGGCCGTGAAGCCGTGAAATGGCACTGTGTTTGTGCTGGGGAAAAGGAACAGGAAACAGTGTGGGAACTGTGGAGTTAAAGAAAACGGAGAACATTATTTTAATGCATTGTAACATGTATGAAGCAGAAAGAGAAAGGTTGCGTGAAAAAGTCAGAGAGGCGGGAGGGGAATGGGATCTGGTTGGGATTCTGGGAACAAAAGGAGAGGGAGAGGGGGTAAGAGTTGCCAGAAAGGCACTCTTTATCTTTTTAAAAAACAAGGTTGGTGGGTAGAATATAAGTAATGGGATGAAATTATATGATGGTACACACTCCTATACAGTAGGTGGCGGTATGCACATTTAAGTTGTTGTTATTCCGCAAGTAAAACTGAGAGAAGAAGAAGAACCAAGGTCGCCAAGCGGAAACCCAAAGGGATTGTGGACAGTATTTCAGTAGTGTCAGCGAATCGCCTCTGAGCGAACACTGTGCTGATATCTGCTTGTCCTACATCTGGATATTAGTACGCTATCTGGACTGCATTGCCTTGTGCTCTTTCACAACTAGATACTTCTTGAAGGCTGTCAAGTTGTATAACCATTGAATGAGGTGTACACATTAAGGAATGTTGGAGATCGGAGATGGGATTGTTTTTTTCTCGGTGGTGTTCGTCGTGGTTCTCCTCGTAACCAGGAGTGCCATTTGTGCCACCGGCTTGACAGCATCACTCTACATCTTGCTATTAATATTCCGGTACCCTCAGGTCTCCCGGAGTCGGGTGGGACAGGTGTTACGGCCCAGTAAGACGGTCAAAACCGGCGGCGTCTCTGTGGTGGCTCACCGGGGTGGTGGGTACGATGCTCCGGAGAACACTCTTGCGGCGATCCGGGAGGTAGGAAATAGCCTACAACTTTCGGTTCCATACCGATTAAGAACTAAATTACTAATAAGTTCATAATTAATGCCAAGTTGTAGGCTAACTAATAAACACTGAACATATAGTTAAATTACCACTGAGCGTACTAGGCTACGATGATAGTAACGTATTAGTTAGCTTTGTTCTGATATTAAATACGGTTAGATTGGTTGATAGGCTACTTAAATAAATAGGCTATGTATCTGCACTTCGAGTTACAAATGTAAGGCAGTGCAACATTTAGCGTTATGCCGCAATAATGACAAGATTAATAATGTTTGCAAGGACAGAAATAAATAAACATGATTCATCTCATCATTCATTTAAACAGCAGGTCATAGCATAATTCAGTTGAATCTGAGACTCGCGGAGCCTGAATCTTATGTTTTGTTTCCAGAGCTACCGAAATCAGCTCCTTAATCACCTTGATCAAAGTTTGTTTTGATTGAACTCGTTTAACCTCACGAACAAGTCCGAGGCGGAAGATTCTGACTTGTTTTTGACGCTTCAGGAAGGAAGTTGCTTGCTTTCTCTTAGATACGATGACCGTTGATTAAAAAAAAAAAAAAAATGTATCGCTGTATAGTAAGAGTGTTGAAATATATTAACCAGTGTGTATTTCAGTTACACTCCTCCCTCCCCCCAAAAAATAAAAAATAAAATATATGTAGCCTAGGCCATACCTGACCCAGTTCTAGCCTTGATTTGTGCAGATCAATATCTTAACCACAAATACTGTATACCGATCCTATTAAATTATGTCAGGCCTTAATGAATAGCTCTATAACCGCAAACCCTGTATGACTAACAGCTCTGCAGGATCAGATCCACCATAGCCTCTGTGCCCCGGCTGTGAGCGGGTATAGCCAAGCACTGAGCTGTAGACATAAGTGTTGACACACATATCTGTGGTATGTCTGTAGACCCTTCCCTGTGCCCTGGAAAAATAGTCTCAGATCACCTGTAAATACAGTTCACTGGTTGTTTTATCATCACCCTCATGTATTGTGTGCACATGTGTATGTGATGGTGTGTGTGTGTGTGTTTTATCTAGCTATGTTAGTGTTTACTGGAGGTGGCAAATTGAATTTCTCCATTGGGTGTCAGTATAGGGTGCTCTGGGGATGTACATGCTGGTCCTGGGGACCTCAATTGGTTGCTAATTTGAACGTGAAATCAGCAAACAATTTGGACTCCTGAAACCAGGTGAAATGTGTTCACTGTGCAATAAACTAGTCTAAATAAATCAGTCAATTTAGTGTTGAGTACCCAGCATAGCCTGTGGCAGCCCCCAACTCAGGATGGGAACAAAGGGATATTCTATTCTGTTACCATCAGTACCCCATGTATATTTTCACCATCTTTCCATCTTTCTCTCTTTCCCTCCTTTGCCAGGCCAGTCAGAACGGGGCGACGGGAGTGGAACTGGACCTGGAGTTCACGGCCGACGGTGTTCCGGTGCTGATGCACGACGAGACCGTGGACCGGACCACCAACGGATCCGGAGCGCTGAGCAACATCCACTTCGCAGAGCTCAGCAAGCTGGACGCCTCAGCCAATCACAGGCTCAAGTGGGAACCGTCCCTAGGGGAGGAGGGGGGCGTCCCAGTACTGGTATATCCAGTTTTTTCCAAGAGGGGCCAGTGTAGGTTCAAGCTCAAGTGTTAAGGTGGACGGCGGGGTAGGATAATGGAACTGGGCTTGTATCCTAAAGGTTGCAGGTTCGATTTTCAGGTAGGATACTGCCATTGCATGCTTGAGGAAGGTGCTTAACCTAAATAGCACCGTCAGTATATATCCAGTGGTATGAATGTGTATGTATAAATGAATACATGTTATGTAAAAATCTTCATTTGGGTAAATTGGTTGTTTCAATGTTGGGTTAGAATTACATTATATTAGAGCCATTTAGCAGACGCTCTTATCCTGAATGACTTACACAACTTTTACATAGCATATACATTACATCCATTTATACAGCTGGATATATACTGAAACAATCCAGGTTAAGCACCTTACTCAAGGGTACAACAACAGTGTACACTTGAACCGAACCTGTGACCTTTAGGTTACAAGACCAGCTCCCAATCTGTGATACTACACTGCCGCCCACTGCCAAATGGCCATGCAGCTCCCTTGCGTGGTTGTGAGCATGCATTCATTAAAGAGAGCAGTGTCACAGAGCAGGAAGTACATGCATTTGGTTTTTGGAAATCTGTTGTAGTCAGTGATGTTAAAGTGAACTTAATAAGCAAGAAAGTGGAAGCAAAGGAACCTTATAATATGGATAATTTAGGCCATGAGTAATATAGAGCAGGATAATATAGACTAGGTTCCTTATATAACTAAGGAAGAATAAGATAATGTAGGTCATTCAGGGCAATGAGTCTCATTCAGTTATGGAATACGGAGAATAGATAAATGATTAATAAATATATTTATTTATGGAACACTTTCTGCACAGTGTTTTGTGGCTCACAGTTTGTCTTGTGCGCACACAGGGAGAAGTTTCGAGGGGAGAAGGTCCCCACTCTGCAGGAGGCCGTGGAGGAGTGTCTCAGACATCAGCTGACCATTTACTTTGATGTCAAAGGTCACGCAGAGGAGGTGAGAGCCCGTAGCACATAACCTGTGTGTGTGTGTTTGTGTATGCACGTATGCATTTATATGTGTGTGCGTGTGCATGTGTGCTTGTTACACCAGGCAGCTGCAGCTCTGAAGAAGATCTACAGGAAGCACCCGGTTCTCTACAACAGCAGCATCGTCTGCTCCTTTGAGCCCAATGTCATCTACAAGGTACCCTGGGGGCGGGGCTTCGTCACTTCATTGGCTGACGTGTTACTGATTAATTAGCATCTGGTGCAAAACAGCCAATCAGTGAGCTACAGAGCCATGCCAGAAAGGAGCTACGGGAAGTGAATTCAGTGAGAATGATACAGGTCAGAATATATCACGAAACATTCACAAAAGAACTGTATATTAAAAAACGTACAAATTTAAATCATGCACAGACACGTATAAGAGAGTGGCCAGTGGTGGTGGAATGAACGCATTTAGTGCCACTGTTAAATAAATGAACCCAAAACGAACCGACTCTCGCCATGTCCCCTCTCTCACGGCCCGGTCCAGATGCGGCAGGCGGACCCGGAGGTGGTGACAGCGCTGACGCACCGGCCGTGGAGCCTGAGTCACCTGGGCGACGGCACGCCCCGCTCCTCGTCGCCGTGGAAACGGCACTGGATGCAGGTGCTGGACGTGGTGCTGGACTGGGCCCATCACCACCTACTGTGGAACCTGTGTGGAGTGTCGGCCTTCCTGCTGCAGAAGAACTACATCTCCCCGTGGGTGTCCTGCACTTCACTGCTTACGCACACATACTCATTAACTAGAGCCGCAGCGGCTGAGGTCGTAGGTGACTGTCATACATAGTAGCAGTAGTTTTGCTTTGCTTATTTATTGACTCAGCAGACGCTCTTAGCCAGAACACCTCGCAGGCAAACGTGTTTGTGTAATGGGGCAGGCCGACGCTGTACAAGAGGTACGATTAGACCACAGATTTTGACAAGCAAAACTTTGTAAAAGGAGGTCCAGCAGGCAAGGGTAGTGTTTTACAATCATAGTCACCACTCTGCATATTGATGTAGTGTTTAAAAAGAAAACGTTTATCATAAGTGCCGTTTTAACACTTTGCCCATGCATGTAGGTTTTGGGGCAGACAGGGAGACATGTCATCCCTAGTATTTTTTGTATGAATTAACTGCTAGACCAGCTGATGTGCTTGTGAGACTTGGTGTTTGATTATGCGAGAATAGGTAGTCCAGTAGTCTCCCAAAGGGAAGCAAAGTCCTATTGCACCATGAAGTACTGCTGCATTTCAGCTATATTTAGGCTACTGGTTCTGAAACCTTTTAAATATTGGGAGCAAAATTATAAATTTAGTACCAGGGACCCATCAAATACACTTACAATCATAGCCTATATTGTACCCACCAATAGTAATGAACTGCAAACAAGTGGTGCAGTGACATTAACCCCCCCTCTATTTCTCTCCATATCCTCCCTCTCTCTCCTTCTCTTTCTCTCTCTGTCTCTCCTCCATGCTTCTGCAGGGACACTGTGCAGTACTGGGCAAAGAGAGGGGTGGAGGTGGTGAGCTGGACCGTTAACACAGAGGTGGAGAAGGAGTACCACCAGCGCCTGCTGAACATCAGCTACATAACCGACAGCCTGAGAGAGGACTGTGAGCCGCATTACTGACTGAAGAAATTTACAGGGACCGCACACACACTCGTGAATGTACGCGCGCGCACACACACACACACTCGTGAATGTACGCGCACACACACACACACACACACACACAGTTTTCCTTTCTGAGCATGAAGAAGGGATTTTAAGAAAACCCCAAAGTCCAAAATATTGCGATTGCTGAAGTTTAATTGCTATAATTTTACTTTACTAAAGATCAAAAGAGAAGAGTAAATGAAAACGGATTGGAATGAATCGGGCCCAGCCTCCTGCGTGCCAAAACCCCTTTGACAAGTGCCGAGTTCATGACGTCATCACAGCCGTGTACCATTATCTACAGTGCTTAAAAGTTGTTACAGAGCACAGCATATTGCATTGGGAGAGATCCCACGTCAAGTCAAAGACACGCACACGTTCATGATTATAGCAGTAGGCCACACACACCCACAACCGTACCCATTCAGAAGCACATAACACTCAATTTTATAGGACTTCCCAAAGCCAAAACCCCCATCCATTTTCACTGTATCTCACACAATTCAAATGGTAAATGGACTGCATTTATATAGCGCTTTACAATTGATGCCTCTCATTCACCAGAGCAGTTAGGGGTTAGGTCCCAGGGCTGGGATCGAACTGGCAACCCTCCGACTGCCAGACAACCTCTCTTACCTCCTGAGCTATGTCACCCCCAATCTCACTTTCTGAAATCTACAGGAAATAATGGGGTTTTTTTTCACCCATACGTGAATATTTATTGGCTGCTGCCCATCATGTCACCTGTCTAGTACGGACAGGGGGGTTTCAATCAGGTTCCAAAGCAAAACCACACTTTGCCTTTTGCCTCTGGTTTCTTCTTTAAAGAGGGAGTTTAATGGATACGGTATAGCGCCGATATTTACCTCAGAACTGTTACTATAGTGTAATGGAACCATTTAGTTACCCTTTACTTGAACTCTGCTATAAAGCCTGCATTATACTGTCAACTGGCATGAGTAGTCTTAACAGCACATTACAGCTCATCATAGATGTCATAGCCATGTATGCAGTGGCCATTTTGTAAAAGTTTTGTATATTTACTGTGTAACTATGGCAGGACGTTTATCTTGAGCTGTAATACATTTTTATGCCAGGTTATGACAGGTAATGCATCCTACGCCTGCCTAAGTGACTGAAATAATCTAATGAATGTCTTTCTCAACATGTACCCTCCTCACTTCCCTAACAATTATATCACCAAATTTACACTGATTCTACAGACTGAAACTGTCCTACTTAGTTTTAAAATGTGCTTTTCCAATGTCCTTTTAATTATTTATTTTGTCTCATTCTTGTATGTTAGGTTAACAAATTTAAGTGGTCAGAAATTGGTCATTATGTAAGAGGTATGTGTAATGAGGTATGTTTCTATTTTATAGTCAATAAAGGAATAAAAAAAACATTATACTTGGAATACTTAAAATTAATAATAATACTAATTATGGAACTGGAAAAGTTACTTTAAGAACTAGGCTGGTGCTAGCAAGGAAAACTACTCAAGGTGTTTCTTAAATGGAGAAACTCCCTTTCACCAGATAAAAGATAATCACACTAACATGATCATATTCACGTCTCTAACTCTCTTATTGTGCAAGTGATCCCATCAGTTGACTGTCTTTCTCAGCCATTTTGTTTTGTCTGTTACTTGTTTAGGTTTAAGCCTGCCCAGAGGGCACTGTACACACAATATATAACCAAATGATTCCATTTCAGGCCACTCGACCAGTTGTACCTGATTTAATACAGCCCAATGTGGAGCAAAAATGCAAGCATACATGGGTAGGACCACAGTTGAAAACACTTATCTAAACAGTATTAATATGCGACTGCTGTCGTATCAAGCTGGTAAATGCTGAAACCATATAACTATAGAGCAAGGTTAGCACAGCGGAGGCTGTAAGTCTCTGTTGGCAACGTTCGTAAATATCCATGGTATGCTGATTGAAGCTGAGGTTATTGTCCAGTGTAATGCCAAGGTATCTGAAAGACTCCACCACCTCTACCTTCTCTCCTTTGATGGTGAGGCTGGGGGGGTGGACCAGTGTTTTGGGGGGGCTAATGAGCAGTTCTTTAGTTTTGAGATGCTAAGGTAAAGAAAGTTAATGTCGCACCATGTGCTAAACTGGGACATGGACTGTAGATAGGCAGAGAGAGAGAGCCATTCACAAATACATGATTCTAGGCCATAGTTTTAGGCTGATATTGGCTTATAGTTTTGATTGCTTTACACACAGCATTGACTAAACCACGTGTCCATGTTGCTGTGTGATACCAATGAGCACCCAAATTAAGTATTTCATAATGTAGACTAATACATAACATCAGCAAGTCCGCTTACATCAGAGAAACCGAATGAGCGAATAAACGATTTGTCCCTAATGTCGAAGACACCACACACCGAGATATCTAGTTCAGTGGCGTCCTGTTGAACCGCCTTAAATTTGTTTAGCGAGTTCCTCCTTACAAAACGTAACGAATGTAGACTACTCACATATAGACTACTTCAGCACTTTAGTTCGGAAATATAAATGGTGTTAATAGCGGCTGTTCACTTTTAAAATGTCTTTGTCTGACATTTTGTCATGGCCTATCTGTACGTCTCCGAGATCGAGAAATTATTATAAACTGCGCTGTTTAGTTCGTGAGTTGACAGTTTTGCCACAGAAGTAAAAATGTGTATTTCGTTAAAAAAAATGCCAATGCAGCATGTCACAGAAAATTTTCAGCTGGTTATTATTATACGAAAGCATACTTCTAGGTGTGAAATACACTTTCACGGTTTCACATGTACTGTAAAACACCCGGCGTTAACCACACTCCAGATTCAAGTCGCGTGTGGAGGCGTGTACGGACTACGCGTCACCGGTGGGCTGGTTTCATCGGCGTGCGCGGAGAGCCTGAAAGACTTTGGTTTCTTCAGCACAGACGCAGCGCAAGACCGACTGGATTGCCGCCCAGAAAAGCAAAGTTAACTATTTCTCAGAACCGGTTCGGGCAAATACAGTACGGTAGGCTAATCTACGCAAGGGCGACGAAGCCGTTCAAACTAACTCGGATACATAACCGGGCATGTCTCAGAACTGGAAGAGAACGCATGTTTGACCTACACCAGGACAGACAGCGTGTCATCCGCACTTGCTTGCCAGCTGCCTATTCAGCGACAGAAACACGTTGAAACACCAGGATCGCTCCGGTGGCCGGGAAGCTCCCACGTTTGACGGGACGTGAAGTAGCCGACGCAGACCAGCTGACTTGGAAACACAAGCTGCGATATTTTTTCCACTGTGGCAGCGCCAAGAGAACCCGACTGAAAAGGGGGATTGCTGGGATTTCACATAAATGCGACTTTTTCTTTTTTGTAACCTGACTTCTAACACAGGCGTGCAAGTGAACATTTTCCATCGTGCCACATTGAAATTAACAAGGAATTTACTATCACATGATGTACACAATAACTAGAGGTCCTAGCAAACTTGTTACACAACGAAGAACAGGTGAGAACACCATACGACTACTCATGCGCACACGGAGGGCTATCGACGACATTTGCTTGCTGTAGCTGTGGGGACTGGTCATTTAAACCAACACAGTGATCAAACTAAGTCGCTATAACGTTATTTGATTGTATTTACAGATAGCTAGTTAGACTAAGTGACTAGCCGTGAATGTTAAGTTCAGATATATTTAAGTTAACACTATGGTTTTTTTTTTTTGTGCACGTGACTTGTCAATTGCCAAAACAACTAGCAAGTTCAATTATATATTTGTAAAAATAAAAAACGGTAGCTAGCCAGTAAACATAAAAGCCTATAACTTTCCATGTCTGATATCATTCCTGGGTTGCATGATTCTAATGTCATGTCGTTAGCCAGCCATGTGTTCTGGATAACCTTAGCTAGCTAGTCGATCTAACCATGTACAAACGGTGAGCTGTTTTTCCTTTTCGTTTTGGAGGTCCCACGCAGCAGATTGAAAACAAAATCAACGATTTGAAACACAAGCAGACCCCCTGGCCAGACGCAAAGTAAGTTAGCCGATGGTACGGTGTCATGTAATGATTTTATAACAGCTAGCTGAAGTTACAAAGATGCAAATATAACATGTGGTTCAATGGCAGTATGTGGTCTAGGTTAGACAGCATTACAACTAAAAGCGTGTTAAACTAACTTAGGTTATTCCAGTTTCAACTCACTTATTTTAACTTGCATGCGGAGAAACAGAACTAGTTTAACTCCAGTCAGGCGCACCTACTTTAGTAGACTTTTGAGAATGCGTCAGGTCGGGATGAAACTGACACATTTTGACCTTCCGCAAGGTAAGGTTATAATTGCTGGAAATCAGTTCACATTTAGCTAATTTGACACGTGACTTCGCTAGCGTTACCTATACGGTAAATTTGAAATGTATACACTTGAAATTGTAATATGTAAACCTTCCCAGTTTCGTAACATTATAAGCTACTAGTTTTATAATAGCTTTATTTGCTGGTTAAAAAGGACACTGACGACTAATCTATCCCTTGCTGTTGCTGATCACCAAAGTCCAACGTCTGCTGTCGATAGCGAACTTGCCTGCTATCTGTTATACTGCTGTATAATTTGACTAAATTCAATGTGTACAAACGTTGTATGAAAAGTAAAACTGTCTTTGCCCCCAAACCTGTCTGTCCTTCATAATCGTGCTTCCGTCGCCATGGTAACAGAATTGTGTACGGAAGTAGCCTCCGGCGTGGGAAACTTCAGGCGCGACCAAGTCAGGATAGTTCAGTGATCAGAGCTGAAAGTGCTAACGTCAACCTGGGTAGATTTACGGAAGCATTATGATTAGTAATGTTAGCTTGGACGGGCAGATCATTCACCTTTGCAAAACTAACACTAGCTAGTTTATTTCTATTCCAGGATACGTTTAACAACCTTAACTTAGCCTAGACATACAGCACGCAGATACTCTTGCTATAGTTTTTCATTCCCATGCTTCGAGTCACTAAATAACCGTTTAATTGAACGGACAAGCATTGGTTTATTAAGAATAACTATATATTGTTTTAAAAGGCATTTTGTGTCATGTTAGCCTACTTCAATCATACGATGTTATTTGCTACGGTGCCACTTTTTGTCTGTGTGTGCTTACCCACTGCGTTTTTCTGTCCCTGAAGTTTTCCTGCGCCGAAGCTGGTGTTTAACCGTTTGAACGGGAAGCGATACCACACTCCTCCAGCCCCGCAGGTCGACAGGCAAACAGAGTGCTTCACCGCAGCTCACGAGGAGAATGTTAAGTTTGTGTACGAAGGTGAGCTTACCGGTGCCGCTAGTCCATTGTCGTTTGAGTTAAAGAACAGACTGACAGATTGAACTATTTAGCAAAAAGGAATTGTCTGCAGCATGAAATAGGAAAAAAAAGGTGCTCTAGACTAAACAGGCCTTCAAAAAAATCAGTTGCATCACACTGAAGCCAGCAATCATAAGAGGAACCTCCGAGCTTCTGCCCTGGATTTGCTACATCAAAAAGAGGTGAGGATGTTCTTGTTTCAATGGTGTTGTGGACCACACTGGGCACCACACACACCCTAGCTTGGAGACCAAGGCTTGGTGCATTATCACGTTCCCAGTGCCCACCTCCTGATGCACCCAATAGAGGCGCCTACGGGCTGATAGTGTGTGCATTTGTGCGCGAGTGCCTGTAATGCATGTGTGTGCGCGTGTAATGTGTATGAGTGTGTGTAATGTGTATGAGTGTGTGTTCACATTTGTGGCCTCTCTGGTCCCGCAGCCTGGCAGGAGGTGGAGCAGCAGCTTGGCTCTGGTGGTCAGTGTGAGAACGGCCACCAGGAGCAGCAGCAAAGCCTAGTGCAATACTCAGAGAAGAGCTCCAGTCCAGCTATGAAGAGTGAGTTACCTTTCCGACACCTACTCTTCCTCCCGTCCGTCCCTTTCACACCATCTCTCTGCTTTTCTCCATCTCCTCCTCGCCCACTCTCACACCATTCTCCTTGGAGTTACCGTTACTCCTCCCCTCCCCCTCCTCCGCCCCACAGCTGCTGGTCCTGTGCAGAGCAGCTGCAGGTTAGCATGCTGTCTAACCTGTCAGAACCGGGGGGTTCAGTCACATGCAGGCAGTGTTTAACAGTGGGGAGACGTGCTGGATAGACTGTTATGTATACGTGAGGTTTTAGGGCATGCTGATGTGAGTGACTTTCACCTAAGAAGGGGTCATTTCTCATTTCACCAACAGTGTCTCAAATCCTTCAGGACATGCTTGGAATCACCCCAAAGAATTATTCGGCAAACGGTAGCACGAAGGAGAATTTGGATGTATGTGTGTGTACACAGTGCCATGCACATCCCAATTCTGCTTAGGTAGAAGAGATTTATGTACACACATACACGCACACACCCTATGCCAATGCTTATAGATAGCTTGTCCTCTGCGAGACAGGTAGAAGAGTTATGATTTATACGCAAATACGGACTTGCATAACACATTCCTGACCCCTTGACTTTTCAATATGGCTTCAGTTGGTGCTCTGAATCTTAAAACTGCTTGACTGGATCGCTTATTGGGTCAGATAACCCATGTGATTGTATACCTGGTGTCCCCAGTAATCAGTGATTCAGGCGTGTTTGAAATTTGTGGGAGGAACAGAAATACCCTGCCTGATGATGATTGGTAGGCTGAAACATGATTAACAGACCCCAGAATCAATTCATGGCCTATCTTACTTCTTGCATCTGATGGACACACCTACTTCCCTGGGGTTATTTTGAGGGGTTAGGAACCATTTATCAAGCCGCAGACACAGACAGCGACTGGCCAGGACACAGGCTTGTACTACGAGCAATGTGGGGTGTGACTGCATATTTAAACGCCCCAGATCAAATCTCTGCATTTTCGTGGACACAAAGTGGAGGCTAACTGATCCACAGACCCCTGCTAAGCTGCTCTGGATCCGGTCAGCTCTGCTCGGTGGCGGGTTGCTGCTGGTCTGGCGTGTGGTGGGTGGAGTCAGTCAGGCCAAGTATGTCCAGGTCAAATGACTGCGTGGGGGCTCAGATGTGCCTCTGCTCGGTAACGTGACGGGGCCTAATGCCACCACTCCCAAATTTAACACGGTGGAACTGGACCCATAAACACTCACCTGCCCACTGTCCCGTGCGCCCACATTAAATAAAATTGCTTAGTTCAGCATAATTCCTCCAGGTTGTTCTGTATTTTAGTGAATCAATTTTACCCCTGTGTTTTTAAAATGCTTATCAATCATCAACCTGTCCTGTATATGCAGTGTAGTGTTATCTTGTGCTCTCTGTTTGTTTTCTGCAACTACTCGTGCACTTTTTAAACATGCATGTAAGGGCACCTTGAGTGTCCAGGAAGGTGCCTGGCAATACAATGTAATATTATAATTTGAACCTGTGGACTTTGTCCTGGATTTTGAGTGGGTCTATTTTTCTCTCTCTCTCAGACTTTGTGCCCATCGACCTGGACGAGTGGTGGGCCCAGCGCTTCCTGGCCAACATTGCCAACCTGTCATGAGGTCAAAGGTGAAAGGAGCACAGGAAGCCTCACGGGACCCAAGCAGACAGGAGGGCGGTCCGTTTCTGAGCTGCAGCACAGAGGGGGAGGAGCAGAGACCCCAGCCCCCCCACGTGCGATGCGACCCTGACATTTTCCAGTTCGCTATTTTACGATTCCTAGTGGCCTCTGTCTACAGCCCTGCGTCCACTGACCTCCGTCCAGCTGGCCAATCAGGAGAAGGAAGATGCGTTTGTTTATCATGTCTCACTTTTGTTTCCTGTGAAAGGCCCCTACGCTGTGTATCGAGAGCATGTCTGTTTAACCTGGCTGGTGTTTACATCAAAACAAATAAAAAAACAAACAAACAAGCAATCTAACTTGAC
Organism: Anguilla anguilla; assembly: GCF_013347855.1. Lineage (NCBI taxonomy): Eukaryota > Metazoa > Chordata > Actinopteri > Anguilliformes > Anguillidae > Anguilla > Anguilla anguilla. The sequence continues at coordinate 59,656,107 of NC_049202.1, read as the reverse complement.
TTTCTGGCATATAAGGTTAAATTATTCTATCACGCTGTAGCACAGTTCATACGTGGCATTTTGTGCTCTGAACTTGTGTAGTGCTACATTCCTCCACAAGATGTCACCAACAAGTTTTTTATCGGGAATACCCATTTCTTCACATATTTTGTTTGGTTTTTCCCATCTGTACACTACTTTAGAGAAACAGTCAATGGGATACTAAACTCAAAACTAAATGCTAACCACATAATCATGAAACACTAATTTACTGCTGATTAAGACTTCCCATTATCTTATAAGCAGCACACAAGCACATCACTGCAATTGTGATTTAGAAAGAGAAATACAATGTCAGGTTTTTCTTTACCTTTTTAATGCCATCTGACTTTTCTCCTGACTCACAGCGTCTGCCAGCTGAGCAGCAGTGACTGGCATGGGTGCCTGAAGGAGAGCGGGCAGTCTGCACCAGTGTGTCCTGGATCAGGGCATCACTGCACCAACTCAGACTGGGCGGGGCACACCCATAGGGCCCCAACACATAGTCTTTAACCCTTCAAGGTGTAAGATCACAGATGGGTGATTAGAATGTTCTTAACTGAACATTCTAATGTTCATGCCACAATCACTACTGGTAACTGAAAGTAATGTTCTAGAACACTGACTTTGAATTTTGAAAAAACATTACCAAAAAAACACTCATTAGAGGGTTAAAATGTGAATACAGGAGCTGCAAACCTTCCAACATACAAACTGCAGCTCATATCTTTTTTCAGAACCTTTTCTTGCGGTGTGGTGAAATTCATGCTACAAACTTAAGGACAGCTCTGTTCTCAAGTAAAAATGTTAGCACCCTCAATGTCAGAATGTGAGCTCTTTTGAAGTTCATAATTCTGAAATGTCTCATTATTAAATTAGACATTGCATCAAAACACAAACTGACACACAATAACTGATCACCATGAAATGAGAAAATGGTACGGAATTAGGGGAAATTACTAAACCCACAGCCAGTGAGAGAAATTTGTGAAAATGTCACTCTTTGCAAGACGTACGTGCAAAAACAGGGAATTTTTCACAACAGGTTTCACATAAACAGTGAAATGTACATTATTTTACATTAAATCGCACACATTTTCTATGAAGTTCCTGAATTGTCACCCTGCTGCCTGACTGACAGACCAACCAGTTACAAGCAGTGTGATAGAGAGGGCCATCTGATTGGACGCAGACGCTCCATTGTCATGGCTTCATGTCCTGATTGGATGAATGTTGTTTCCAGTGCTTGTGCCTCATCTCCTTCCGTCTTTGCCCTCCTCTTCAGCTTTGTGATCCTGTCTCTCAGTTAAAAAAAGCATTCTGTTTATCTCTGCCCTGATTAAGTCAGTCAGAGGCCTTGGCCGGCCGTCCCCTCCTGCGGCCCCTCCCGCGGCCCCTCCCCCTGGGCGGGCCGGGCTTGGCAGGCTTGGCGGTGGTGAAGGTGATGCACTGGGAGTCCAGGAAGTCGAGCAGCTTGGCGGCGGCCAGGCGGATGCCTCGGGCTTTGAGCCGGGCCTGCAGCTGGGACAGGACCAGCGGCTCGTAGCGCAACACCTGCCCGTACAGCTCCGGGTCGGACAGGATGAAGCTGCGCACCGCCTGCAGCCGCTCCGCCCCCCGCGCCCCCGCCTGCGACGCCGTCACCCCCTCGCTGTCCGAGCCGTCCGAGTCCGACAGGGAACACAGCTCCGGGTTCGACCTGAGGCAGCGCAGACGCGCACTCTCATTAAAACCACACGCACAAAACACACAACTAACACTCATCACACTCCAGTATAAACCACACATACTCCTATGTACAATGTACAACACATCACACAGTCCAATATAAACTACACATACTCCTATGTATAATGTACAACACGTCACACAGTCCAATATAAACTACACACAATCTGATGCAAAATACACACCAAACATACAGAACACACAATACCCACACACACACACATACATAAAAGGCAAACATACACACTCATAGAAAATCAACCCCACATACCGTATAGGACACAGACAGACCCAGTGACTGTCCTGGGGGGTGTGTGTTCTGGTGCAGTGTGAGGAGTAAGGATGGAATAGGGGCAGTTATTTGGGCAGTGTGCCAGGCTGGGACGGGGCAGTTATTTGGGCAGTGTGCCAGGCTGGGACAGGGCAGTTATTTGGGCAGTGTGCCAGGCTGGGACGGGGCAGTTATTTGGGCAGTGTGCCAGGCTGGGATGGGGTAGTTATTTGGGCAGTGTGCCAGGCTGGGACAGGGCAGTTATTTGGGCAGTGTGCCAGGCTGGGACGGGGCAGTTATTTGGGCAGTGTGCCAGGCTGGGACAGGGCAGTTATTTGGGCAGTGTGCCAGGCTGGGACAGGGCAGTTATTTGGGCAGTGTGCCAGGCTGGGACGGGGCAGTTATTTGGGCAGTGTGCCAGGCTGGGACAGGGCAGTGATTTGGGCAGTGTGCCAGGCTGGGACAGGGCAGTTATTTGGGCAGTGTGCCAGGCTGGGACAGGGCAGTGATTTGGGCAGTGTGCCAGGCTGGGACAGGGCAGTTATTTGGGCAGTGTGCCAGGCTGGGACGGGGCAGTTATTTGGGCAGTGTGCCAGGCTAGGACGGGGCAGTTATTTGGGCAGTGTGCCAGGCTGGGACGGGGCAGTTATTTGGGCAGTGTGCCAGGCTGGGACGGGGCAGTTATTTGGGCAGTGTGCCAGGCTGGGACGGGGCAGTTATTTGGGCAGTGTGCCAGGCTGGGACAGGGCAGTTATTTGGGCAGTGTGCCAGGCTAGGAGGGGGCAGTTATTTGGGCAGTGTGCCAGGCTGGGACGGGGCAGTTATTTGGGCAGTGTGCCAGGCTGGGACGGGGCAGTTATTTGGGCAGCATCCCAGGCTGGGACAGGGCAGTTATTTGGGCCATGGGTGCAGTCCTCACCTCTCGGAGTCCTCGCTGGCAGCAGTAGAGGAGGCTGTGGACCCCTGAGAGGCAGACAGTCCCTCGCCCTCCTGCTCTGGCCCCACCTGTTTGTGGGTGGAGTATTTAGACCACGCCCCCACAGGAGCAGGTCTCTCTGGCTGTTTGAACGCCGTGGAAACCGAGCTGGGGATGGGGTCAGGGGCGGGGCCATCCTCCTCAGAACCCGAGCTCAGCAGCTGGTGGGTGTACTGGTGGATCTCCTTCAGCTTCAGAACCATCTGGCGTTTGGGCAGCGGCCGCACCCCAAACCTGTGGACGGGAGAGCTGAGTGAAAGAGCCGTGCTGAACCTCTGTGACATAATAGATAAGCGATTAGAATGTTCTTAGCTGAACATTCTAATGCTGAGGTCGCAATCGCTACCGGTAATTGAAAGCCACAGAGCTCCAGAACACTGATTTAGAATGAACTACAGTAACCCTGACTCTGGATCAGGTTCCACACTATGGTCCGGGTTGTGATTAAGTTTTTGGTGACTGATAAAAAATTTGGTGACTGATAAAATCTCTGAACGTTCAACAAAAAACCTGGGATCCTGGGATTATTATGAAAATAAACCATGGGGGTTTGCCAGGGTCGAGGGTTAAGGGCGGGGCAGCGGCAGGGTGGGGCTGGGGGCAGGGGAAGGGGCCCAACCTGTTGAGCTTGTTCTTCAGCTCGGGCGTGTCCATGTCAGAGTAGCCTGGCATGGGGGTGATGGGCACCAGGGGGGCACGAGCGTTCCTGCGCGATGCCACTGTGGGTCACAAACACGAACACAATAAAACATCCAGATTCCGCAAAAAACCTGGACCACAGTGTGGCACAGTGATGAGAGAATCTGGCTTGAAACTGGGAGGCTGCAGGTTCATCTCAAGCGGGGGCAAAGGCAATGCACTCTCGGGCAATGTAATGCACCCTGAGGTGAGAGAATGGATCTCATGTAAAAATTCAAGCCACTGAGTTTCCATTAAAACTGTACTGAACAAACTAAACTACGTTTCATTTTTGTTCACGCTTGCTGGGTGCAAAGACAGAGTACAGCACTGACTGGTTACACGCTTCATAACTGGAGATGTGTTCTAAAAAGCGCTCTAAGAGTAGCGTTAGCGTATTGTGACGCTATCTGTATTGTTCCAGCCCTTTATCATGGCTGTTCCTACATTGTTGACAACTTGTTTTGCTGAAATTGAAACAATCTTTATCATTTCAGACTTACAGCACTCCTTTCTAGGCAGGAGCTGGTCTTCATTAGTATTTTTAAATGATAACACTCCTGCGGTGCTCCATCTGCGGAGCGGTGGAGGCTAAATCCGGTCCTGGGACAGAACCGCTACAGGAAGCATTGTGACCGGCGGCTGCTGTGTAAATGTCTGAACCCCACATTGCAGCGAGCTGGTGTCTGAGGGGTACCTGGAGTTTTCAGCTGTCTGACTCTCTGTCCGACGGCCATGGGCTGCACCCTCTGGGAGAGAGGAAGGCTGGCTCGATCCCCTTCCTCATCCTCATCCTCCCCTTCTGCCTCCCAGTCATCCCAGATCTTCGAGTCCAGGAGGCTGGTGTAGGGCTGGGCGTGGTTACCAGGCGAAGGAGGAGGAGGAGGAGCAGGGGGCGTGGTCTCTCCTGAGCCCTGCCGTGATTGGCTGGCCCCTGTGCTGGAGTCTAACCTCAGGCTGAAGCGCAGGTCCCGCCCCCCTCCCCCGTCCAGGCCCCATGACTCGTCGAATGCCATGGGCGGGTCCTCCATGTGAGCGGGAAAAGCCTCCTCCTCTTCTGCTCCTCCCTCCACCCCCTCTTCCCCGCGTTCATCCTCACGTGCTGAAAAACGTCCGCCCTCAGGACTTGCGCGTTTCCGTGGAGACGAGGGGGAGGAGTCTGAGAGGCAGAGACGCAGAGGCGGGCTGCCCCCGGTGCTGGACCTCGCGCTGATGCCCATGGACTCCAGGTGGCGCTCTTCACGTGGCGGGAGCGTGACGCTCGAGGGGGTCTGGGGGGGCAGAGGGGTGCTGCTGGCGGGATAGGGAAAGGCGCGGGAAGGCATTCCGTCCAGAATGGGGCGTTTGGGGTGGGCCAGCGCGAAGGAGGGGGGTCTGGACTGCCTGGACGAGGTAGGCGGGGCTGCGGACGTGGGGGCGGGGCTGCTGAGGTCATGGGCGGGGTCAGACTGTGGTGCAGTGCTGGGAGTGGGCGGGCGGGCCCGGGGCACAGCGCTCTCTCTGGACTCTGCGAGCCGGACCGAGACGGGGGCGGCTCCTGTGCGGAGGGAGGCGGAGGAGGCGGAGGAGGAGGAGGAGGAATGCGTGAGCGTGGCAAACAGTCGAGTGCGGCGCAGGGTGCAGTGTATCTGAGTGGAGCTGACGCGCGTGGTTCTGGCGGGGGGGTCCGGGGTCCCCGGCACCAGCCAGGACATCTCCGCACAGCTGTCCTCAGGGCTGCCTCCACCCCGCCCAAAGTCTCCCGCCGGGGCCTGGGGGGGGCGGGGAGAGGGCGACAGGGGCCTGGGAGGGGGTGAGGGGGGCCCCGGGGTGTAGGACTCCTCTCCCGAATCGGACAGCACGATGAGTTCGGGCTCCCGCTGCGTTGGGCTGATCTGGGAACAGCCCGGGCCCTCCTGCTGCATTGGGCTGATCTGGGAACAGCCCAAGCTCTTCTGCTTTAGGGCCTGCCCTGTGGGCGTGTGGGGGCTGCAGCTCTGGCCCGTCGCTGGTTCTGGGGACACACCTGCGATGGGGAGGGAGGAGCCGCTAAGGTCAGGGAGAGGGCTGATGGACAGGTCTATGAGCGCCCCCTGGCTGCGGGAGGACTGGACGTTCTGCTGGGACGGCCCTGCGTAGTCCCCCCAGGTTTCGGAGAAGAGCCGGTCGTAACTCCTCTCCAGGCTGGTGTTGGACCCTCGACCAGGGCTGGGCTGGGACGTCCTGTCCAGTCCTGCCCCCTCTGTCCCACTGTGATGGTCTGCGATTGGTGCAGCCTGTTTCGCCTCTGACCCCTCCTGGGTCATGTGATCGGTGCTGAGCCAATCAAGGGGTCCGGGCTCTGAGGGAATAATTGTCAGGCAGTTGCTATGGTGATGGGAAGCAGTCTGAACAGGAGAAAAGCCATCTTCTGTCTTCTCTCTGTGCTCCACCTCTTCCTCCGTTTCTGTGCCAACGTTCCCCTTTTCCTCCTCCTCTTCCTCTCTGCACCTCCTCTGTGTGGCGGCAAACTGGTAAATCTCTAGCAGCTCCTCCTCATCCACCCTCCCCTCTCCACCTCCCTCCACCTCCTCCCCTTCTCCATCTCCTCCTCCACCACCTTCCTCTGCTTCCTCCTCTTCCTCCCACATTGAACGCAGCAGTTCCAGGAATTTCTGTTCCACACACTCCTCTTCCTCCTCCTCTTCATCTCTCTGCTCCTGCTCCCGCGACTCCACCCATGGCTCCACTGCTGCTCCACCTGTGAAGCCCTGACACACCTGCTCCAGCTCCCTGAGGTCCAACCTGTCTCACACACACACGCACACACACGCACACACACAATGTCACTCAAAGGGTCTTGGGAAACAGCCCTTGGAACTACACTAAAGTGCGATGCTGAGGATGAACTGAAATGTTGCGTCCTGAGACGGGCGTGGAGGTGGGCATACCTGAGCGCCAGCTCCATCAGGTGTGGCACCAGGACGGGTGTGAGGGGGCAGCGGGCACAGTAAAGGTACTGCAACAGGACGTGGACGGCCTCTGGGGGCAGGTCTCCTAGCAACACCCTTCGGGCGCTGGGCATGCCCTCCTCCTCCACACCAAAACCTGAGTCATGGACCTGAGAGACAAGTGCACAGCCAGGCTAGGTTACATTCATATCCCTAACATATACACACACACACACAGACGTACACGTACGTGCACACACACATACATGTACACAACCAAGACTACAATCCATCCACATCACTAATACACACCCAGGGTAGGTCACATTCATATCCCTAACACCCAGGCTTGGTATCCCTAACATACACACGCTCGCGCGCACACACACACACACACATACACACACACACACACACTAATACAAAACCCCTGGAACTAAAATGACACCCTGTCTCTGATCCTTATGAAGGAAATATGGAAGTTGGGACAAGTTAGTGCGACTCCATGAATTTGACTTGTAATATCTACATTACTATTAGATCATAGATAAAAGGTTCTAATATCATTTTAAAGGTCTTATACATATTATGTTCACCCCAAAATTAAAGGTGACAGTTATGATTGACTACAATCATGGACACTGATATGCAAAAAACCCTGTATTTCAAAATGAATCAAAATTTCACCAAAGTTAGGTTAGAATTTCTTCAACACCTCCAGAAAATCTGGTCCTGAGTTTGATCTTGAATTTGGTTTTTGAGTTCCCTTACCATCAGACAACACTGCCTAACATTACACCACATTATATCCCCAGATGTGCTGCTTAGATAATCAAATGTTCCCTAAAGTTTGCATGCATCTGGACAGAAACAAAACCAGCGTAAAGGAAAAGTCGTCACTGCACCCGAGGAGCAGAGGGGGAGATTTTCATACCCCTGCCTACTACTAATGATAATTCCCCTTCAATGGTTTATTCATAGACACGTTCTTGCTAGACTTAAATCATACATGCAAATTATTTAAGATAATGTAAACTAAACATACAGGAGCCAGAGGGTGAACTTACCATCTGCACCAGCAGGGGGCAGCGTGCATACAACATGAATGAGTGGGCGAAGAACACCTCCCCGCTGTCCACCTGCAGCTGCACGTCACTCAGCTGTGGGTTGTTGACCATGCTGCTCAGATCCGCGGTCAGCCTGAACAGCGCCCCCTGCAGGAACGGGGGTGCAAGCACAACTCACACACATCAGGGCATGGCAGAAGGAGGGGGTGAGAAAAGAGAAGGGGAAGGAAGAGGCGGAGAAACGGGCAGAAGGTGACAGAAAGAGGAGGAGAGGAAGGGGTGTGCTCTCACGGTGTTCTCTGCGGCCGCTGCAGAGCGCCGTCTCTCCGGGAGGAAGCCGCTGAGCCGCAGGTCGCCCGCGCCGACGTCTCTGTCTGAGGGCCGGCAGAGAGACGAGCGCGGTGTCAATCAAACAGTGTGCAGCATGGGGGCAGTGTGTGTGTGTGTGTGTGTGCCTGTGCCTCTGTGTGCGCATGCGTGTGTGAGTGCAAGTGTGTTCTGCCTGTGTGTCTGTGGGAGACTCACCCTCTCTGGGTCCTGGGGTGAGTTTGGGGGCGGAGTCGGGGGCGTGGTCAGCTTTGGGGGCATAGCCCCACTGGCTGAGCGTCAGGCCCTCCTCTGCCAGGTCCATGAGGTCACCAAAGGTCTGGCTGCCCAAACCTGGGGTGGAGGGCGAGGGAGGGCAAGGCGTGGAGGGTTCAGGGAGGGGGGGCCCGGCTGGGGGTAACACCTGAGCCTGAGCAGGAGGGGCCACCGTCTGCATCTCCTGCACAGGGGGTAAATTCAGATTCAACCCGGGAGAGAGAGAGAGACACAGAGAAAAAGAGGGACTGAGAAAGAGCGACAGAGAGATGAAGAGAGAGACAGAGAAAAAGAGGGAGTAAGAGAGAGCGACAGAGAGATGGAGAGAGAAACTGATGGTGACAGAAAGAGAAAGAGAGAAAAGGGACAGTGAAGCTCCACTGCAGTCACAGAGAAAGAGAAAGAGAGAGAGACGTATGGATAAGAGTGACAGAGTGAGACGGGGGCCAGGTGAAAGAGCCAGAGCCGTGTGGACAGCGCGAGCGTTAGACATGCAGCCCCTCACCTCGGTCACGGCCCACGGCTGGACGGGGGGGCAGAGAGCGGGGGTGTAGAACTCCGCCTCCAAGCCCAGCTCCTCGTCGCGCAGCGCGCTCTTCTGCCACAGGGGGGCAGCACCGGTCCAGCCGGGGAGGCGGCTGGCTGGGCGGGGAGGGGTCGGGGGGGTGGGGGGGCGGGCACGGAGCAGGAGGCTGGCGACCCGATCCTGCAGCCGCCTCAGGGCTTCAGCAGAGTCCTGAACCAGGAGGATAGGGGGCGGGGCTGGGGGATGACCCTTCTTCTTGCCCCTCCTCTTACCTGCAGAGCAAAGCATTCACACACCCACACTGACTGCCACAGCAGCTTCATCAGGTGCAGTGCCAGGTACATTTACAGCTGGTGTGACGGGTTAGAGCACTCACACTCATTCACATTCACTCACATTCACTCACACACACACACACATCTGCATTACCAGCATCAGCTCTCCACTGTAAGCCTGGTCTCACAGAGTCTTCAGCAGGAGCAGTGATCAGGGCCTCCCTCTCCTTCTCTCTCTCCCTCTCCTGCTCCACCATGGAGCGGGACAAGGCCAGCGCCACCATGGTGTCCTCATCCAGGGGCGCAGCCTTCTTCCTCTGTCTCTTTTTGGGTGGCCGGGGGGGGTCCAAGGAGCCCTTCCGCTTGGACCCGCCTGCTGGGGGGCTGGATGGAGAGAGGGAATGGAGGGGGGGGGGTGGGGGGGTGTTAGAAAGGAGACCCCACAGAATGTACCAGCCATCTCCCCTCTCTAACAAAGTATAAACACACAGTGGAAGCAGACACTGAGGCAAACAGACAACCAAGACAAAGCACCGTATATTTCAAAAGTACGGTATGAATGTCAATATGCGTAAATATAGAATAAATAAATAATGTTTCAAGGATAGCAGAATATTCAACCACTTTCCATGATTCTTATAAGGTTTCTTAAAGCACTGTGCGCAGTCGCTGGGGAAGCCATTGATGTGACTCACGGCTGATTGGCTGCACAGTTGCTGAGGGAGGCTAGAAATTGCTGTGACTCACGGCTGATTGGCTGCGGAGTCGCTGGCCGTCTCAGCGGCCTGTCTCTGCAGGGCCTGCAGCAGGACGGCGGAGGACACGCCCATTTCTGCGGAGCAGCGCTTCATGTGGCTGGCCCGGCTCTTCTGGTGCTTAAACATCTTCCCGCAGATGGGGCATTCTGGGACGGCGGGCGGGGCGGGGGCGGCCGGGCCACTCCCCTCGCTCTCATCCAGACACCTATAGGAAAGCAGAGAGTGGTACTGAAAGCACACGTACCAAAATCTTGATGAGCTGGGTGTGGGATTCGTGGGTTTAGACCTTCTGATTTGTTGGGTGTGGGGTTAGCAGGTTTAAACCTGTTGATGTGTTGGGTGCAGAGTTAGTGGGCTTAGACCCGTAGACGTGCTGGGTGTGTGGTTAGCAGGATTAGACCTGTTGATGTGCTGGGTGCAGAGTTAGTGGGCTTAGACCCGTAGACGTGCTGGGTGTGTGGTTAGCAGGATTAGACCTGTTGATGTGCTGGGTGCGGCGCAGGGGGCTCAGGGCAGACAGATCCCTCTGGCAGATTTGGCAGAAGAAAAGGCCGCCCTGCTCCAGGTCCACCATCTCCTGCGGGCCCTTCTCCTCCCGGTCAAGCTCCTCCTGTAGCCGGAGCGCCAGGGCCTCGTCCCCCAGGGGCCCCTGCAGTGGGTCTCCCGCTACAGACACGTCAACATGAAGAGGGAACATATGAACGGGCGTGCACACCACACACATGTAAACACGCACACCAGAATAACCACATGCAAACATACGTACACATGCATGCGTACATATAGGCACACAAGCATATATACCAAGTACAAAAACACATGTAGTCATACATTCATGGACACACACATACAAATGCACACACACATAGACAAGTATAGACAAATGCAAATGCACACATTCGCACACCCATACATACAGAAGTTGGCCAGACAAACACAGATGTGAACGTGTGAGGGTAGTAACACTACACATACACTACACATACAGGTAATTCAGTAAACCTGCAGACATTCTGTACCACTGCCTGAAAATACAGGCCTAAATCTCTGCTCTTCCTCATTTGCTTTTCCCTGTCAGTGTCATTCATGTGAACTTTACATTCATTTGTGTGGTACAGACTTGAAAGTAATTCATTTAACAATCAGAACTAATTACAGCGTAAATAACCAAAAAAAATATATATATATATTTCCAGGAAAATCATTTTCACAAGAAAACTGCTGTTAAGCATGTGATTGTAAATCAGAGAATAAGAGAGAGATAATTACCATGTGGCACTGTCGATCGGGGTATCGTGTCCTCAGCGACCAGTGCTGTTCTCCTGGGCTGGTCATTGTCCATGTGCGTCATTTTCTGAGGGCTGACCCATCTAAACTGTTGCATTCTGAGTACCACCTTGTCCTTCACCCTCAAATTAACGTCCGCATTCTGACTCGCCACCAAACCCGGCACCGTCGCCGCACTTTCAACAGATGCCTGAGAGCTGGGCGTCTGAGGAACAGCCACGGAAGGAGCGCGTTCCACGGTGACACATTGCTGACCTGTGCCCTCCTCCCGGACCGGGCGGTTAAACTGCGACGCGCTGACTGACTGGCAGTCCAGCTGTTTCCGAGAGCTCGACTCCGCATCTTGCTTTGGCTTTCTCCTCTTTGTCGAGTCTTTGCTTTGGGTCGGGTATACATTCTGTGTCCGGTTTTGGCTCGCCTCAATCCCACGCTCGTCCCCCGACTCACCCCTCTCCTTCTTGCGCACTCTCTTCAGGAGCTTAGAGCAGAGGTCGGCGAAGTCCAGGTCAGAGTCGTCCATTCGTCTGTCCCGACACCCCGCAGCCCAGAATCAATACATCACGCGCATCACCGACTCGCTCTGCCCATCGCCGAGTTCATAACTGGACTATGCCCGGTCTGAAATTCGAAAAGAGAGAATTATCACTACCACTACCAGTGAGGATGTTCTAGACAATTTGGTTAACCAGACAGAATTAGCTATTATGTGGTGACTTCCGCGTTAGTTGCTAGCCTCTGGTCGTCGTTCAGCTAGCTAACCAAGTTCAGTTATAACGAAACAGAATAAATCCTACATTATTCAAACGAATCTAACCTTGCATTGGCTATGCTAGGGTAGCTTGCAAGCTATCTAGCTATTGACATATCGGGGAAAACTCTACCGTTAACAAGATACAGCGCTTTCAGAATTTATTTGCGAAATAGGAAGTATGTCTGTGGAAAACACGTTTGTTGCATTTTGTTAAATACCCCAACATTTCAGAAAAACACAAATTGACATTAGCTATAAACAAATTCAAATACCTACTCTCAACCGCTTTGGTTTGCATTTCCTGTCATGTGTTGTACGTCATGACGCAAAGCGTAATTACGTCACATTGAATTCAACCACAGAACATTCTGTTAATTTAGCGAAGTGAAACACGAAACATTGGGCGTTTCTCAATGTCTGTTTTTGTTTGTTGTTGCTACATGTTTGCTGTACTAAAATTTGTGTGTGTTACCTGTAGAAGCGTCTAAATTCCTAGATTAGTTTTCTACCTCTCCCGAATAGTGAAAATACACCTACGCTACATTAATGTGCTGTAAAGATATAGGGACTGTTATGCAATATAAATGTAAACGGTTTTGTTCTCAGACTTGTTCAGAATAGGCCTTTCTTTCTGGAAAAAAAAAACATGCTGCCAAGGGGTTTTCCCATTCTGAAAAGTGTGAAATCACTTGAAAGTCAACAGTGGCAGTAAATCACAATGATACAGTGACTCAAATACAGTAACATTTTGCCGATCCTGGCAACCCTACAGCATACTAAAGCATTCGTCTCATAATGCAGTTTCGCAGATAGGCTACGTGTTAAAATACTTTGTGGAAGAAATAGTAAAGAAAGTATATTTATGCTAGCAGGGTGCAGGCATAGCATCCTCTCACATACCCATATTGAACAGCTAAAGCTAAGCAGGATTCTCTTTAGTTCCCGGTAATAAAAGTTATCCTTGGTTCAGTAGGGGGCGCCTTTTCCTCTGGATGAAATAAAACCCCAAAATCACAGCGACATTAAAACAAGGCCCTGAATGAGTGTGGGCATGAAAGATCACACATCACATGGATTTTGTAAAAGGAAAATGGCTTGGACAAAAAAAAAATTGTCCAAGACATTTTTTTGACCGTTATTTATTCCTAGTTTATGACTGGAGAGAAAGCTGCAGCATTAGGCAGCACTGAACCATGAAAAAAAAGAAAAACAAACGAACAAAAAAAACTTCCCGCACCCCCAGTTCTTTAGTTTGCGCATCAGATGTTTAGTCATCCCACACAGGCTGTGAAACAGAGCCAATGAACAAGGGGAGCTCTACTGTAGAGTGCAGCGTTGCAGCCGACTGCTCACAACCAGCCCCCCATTACTGTCTGCAGTCAGGTATTTACCCCAGTAAGTTCCATTCAACTATGACTGGATGTACAGTATGTATGGCCATTGCCCTAAAGCAGGGCTTTTTAACCTTTTGTGCCCCACACAGGGTCAAAGGCATCCAGTTACAAACTGTAACCGACGTGGCTTCAAACTTACGCTTGACTGAACAAGGACGTTCCATTAGCCTAATACACATTTCCTCAATCCCTCCGTCCTCATGTCCTTTCCTCGCGTCCTCTGATGGGTGGAGTTAAGGAAGCAAGGAAAGGATGCAAGGAGGTCAAATAAGCAATTAGGACCTGTGGCACGAAGGCGACAGACACTGTGGCTGCTGATCTCCTTACGTCATCATAATGCACGAAGAGCATTAGGTCATGTCTATTAGCAGTGTAACAGTGTTTGAATACCAGGTCGGACACGGCTGTTGAACACTTGAGAAAGATACCTAACCTGCACTGCTTCAATGTACACTCAGTGGTCACTTTATTGGGTACGCCCATCTACTACTGGGTAGGACCCGCTCTTGCTTCTGGAACAGCCTGAATTCTTTGTGGCACTGATGCAACAAGGTGCTGAAAACATTCCTTAGGGAATTTGGTCCATGCCGATTCAATAGCATCACACAGCTCCGGCAGATATTTTTTTGCCACACATTCATGCTGTGAAGGTGCTCTATTGGATAGAGACCTGGGGACTCTTCATCCGATTGGAGTAAACCAAAGTCACTGTCATGTTTGTGGAGCCAGCTTGAGATGACGTGCTTTTTGACATTAGTGCATTATCCTGCTGGTACTCTCCCTTTGAAAAAAAAAAGGCCATAATGGGATCCACATGGTCAGCAACGATGTTTAGGTATTCAGATGATGCTCAAATGGCATTAAGGGGCCTTAATACACCTCCACCACCAGCATGCACTGCTGCCACAAGGCAGGATGGATCCATGGATTCAAGCAATTTACACCAAATTCTGACCCTGCCACCTGCATGTCTCTACTGAAATCAAGACTCACCTGACCAGGCAACATTTTTCCAGTGTTCAGTTGTCCAGTTTTGTGATCACTTACCCACTGTAGTCTCATCTTCCTGTTTTCAACTGACAGGTGTGGAACCCGGCATGGTCTTCTGCTGCTGTAGCCCGTCCGCTTCAAGGTTCGACACCTTGTAGGCTCAGAGGTGCCCTTCTGCACACCACTGTAGTAACCAGCTGTTGTTTGAGCACTTGTGCCCTTTCCATTAGCTTGAAGGAGTCTGCCCATTCTCCTCTGATGCTCTCAGTAACCAGGTGCTTTTGGCCACAGAATTGCTGCTCATTCGAGGTTTTTTTTTTTTTTTTAATCACATCATTCTCTGTAAACTCTAGACCAGTGTGTGAAAATCTCAGTGAATCTCACTGCTTCTGAGATACTGGAACCGCTATGTTTGGCACCAACAATCACACCATGGTCAAAGTCGCTTAGAATCATGCATCTTGCCCAGTCGAATGTCGTGTTTGTTCGGTCGAACAAGAAATTCGACCTCTTCACCATGTCCCCACGCTTTATACACAGGCACACGATTCGCTGTTAGGAGGAGCCATTTGTGTTAACGCTAATTGTATAAATGGGTAATTTCTTTTTTTGCTCTGGATAAGAGGGACTGCTAGAGGCTCATAATGTACTATAATATTTAAGTAATAACAAACATATATTAAAGTGGTATATTACATTTTTTTAAAAACTTTTTCCAAGAGGAGCATGCTTAGTTAATTTTTTTCTGCATTTTTCTCCACCCTTCTTATTCACACACCAAGAAATGACACAGAGCTGTCTGCTGCACACAGTTTATTTAACAATATGGTATATAAGTAAGAAATGAGTTTTTTAACCAGTTTATACAATGATTTAATTCTTTTTTTTCCTTATATTTATAGTATTTTGTTTAATAACTTGCATGATTTACATTAGAGAAAAAGTTCACCCTCAATTCAAGTTTTGTGTAAGAGGAATGAGGACTTGGTGGCAGAAGGCCCGTTCTCTACTCCGTTCAGCAGTCAGCGATCGCCTGTTCTGCTCAGCTTAGGGGGGGTGCATTCTTCTCTTTTACACACACGACTCATTTCAGAGAATTCAAATGAGAAACAGAAGCAACGATTTTCTACACCTGCGAGACGTAAAAAAAATAAAAATAAAAATCTGGCTTCGGCCCAATGAGATGTCTCCTGCGAACACTCTGCCAACTCGGACGTCCTGTTATTCCTTACGAGTGTGAAATTACCTGCGCGTGATAGTCTAGTTCCTATCTATACATTTCCGTGGTCACAGACTTCGATCAGAAAAGGAACTGTTCCAGAGTGCATGTCCTTTGTGAAAACTGGTACAGAACAAACGCGTTTCCCAGGAATGAGGAGAGATGACAGAACACCTGGTGTGATTCCCAGACTAATTATTTTACAGTCTCTCAACACAAAAAAAAATAATGCTGTAAAGTTTGCAAAGGTACAAAATAAAAGTATGAATAATATAATGAAATAGTTTTGTAAATTTTCTTTAAAAAAAGGCATGAGTCCATACCAGATAGAAACCAAAAAATAAAATAACGAAAGCAGACCACATGTGGTCTGAACCAAAAAATATATTCTTTGAGTTCTTTTTTCTTTAAACAGCAATTCATTTTTTAAATCCCTCGACTGGTAGGAAGAAATAGCAGTCCCTTGGTTTAGGAAAACATTCCCCACGCATTGATTTATTGTTTTTTTCCCCCTCATTTTTAACTTTCCTTTAAACTTTTTACATTGTCAGTACAAAAAGTCTTTAGTGAAAACACGAAGAGGCCCAAAATAGTGGGAGGAGGAGGCTGTAAGTGTGGGTGTGTGTGTGTGTGTGTGTGTGTGTGTGTGTGTGTTATTGTGTGTGTGTTTTGTCTGTAAATGCTACAATCCTTCCACAAACTTCTCCAGTGTGTCCCCCGTGGTGTCCCCCACCATGCCCAAGTCAGCGGGCAGGCCGCTGCGCCCGGGCGTGGCCAGCTGCGGCAGCATGGCGCTCTGCTCCAGGGAGCCCGGCATGGGCGGGGCCAGGCCCGGCAGGGCGTGGGGCGAGCCGGAGTGGGGCGAGGGCTGGGGCTGTATGCGGGGGGAGGGGCTGGAATGTGGGGGCTGTTGCGAGGGCGGGCAGGGGGACTGCACGGGCGCTGGCGAGCGCACCAGCGGCTGGCCCGGCGGGAGGTGCGCCTGCGGGCTCATGGGGTTGGGCTGCGCCGGGGAGCCCATCTGCGGCTTCATGGCAGCCGCTGCCTGCTGCTGCTGCTGGAGCATGCGCTGGTGCAGCAGGTTCTGAGGAGATTCCAGGCCCATTTGCGCCATGGGCTGGAGCTGCTGCTGCTGTTGTTGCTGCTGCTGCTGTTGTTGTTGTTGCTGCTGCTGCTGCTGCTGCATGGCCAGCTGCTGTTGCATGCGGAGCTGCGAGTAGCTAGCCGCCTGCTGCTGCTGCTGCTGAGGGAACTGGCCATGGGCTTGCTGCATGGTTGCGGCCTGCTGCTGCTGCTGCTGCTGTTGCTGCCGGTGCAGGAGCTGCCGGCGGTACATCTCCTGGAACTGGGGGCTGGGGTTGTGCCCAGGGTTCATCAGCTGCCCCTGGGGCCCCATGGAGCCCATGCCCTGCGGCGGGGCCTGCTGCTGCTGCTGTTGCTGCTGCGGGGGGTTCAGGCCGGGCCTCTGTCCCACCCCCGCCCCCGCCTGCATGGGGGCCATGCCCTGCAGGCCCGGTTGCATGCCCTGTGGGCCCTGCTGCGGCGGCTGGCCCTGCGCCTGGCCCTGGCTGGCCTGGTACTTGGCTGTCCGCTGCTTGATAAAGGCGGCCATGAGCTGCGGGTTGGCCTTCAGGATGTTGAGCACCTGCTGCTGCTGCTGCGGCGAGCTGGGCGACTTGAGCGTGCGCAGCAGGTCCTGCAGTGCCGTGGGCGCAATGTTGCCCGGCGCCCCCCGCTGCGGCGTCTGCTGCGACGGGACCTGCATGCGCGCCTGCTGCTGCTGCTGCTGCTGCTGCGCTGACATCATGGGCCGCTGCATGGTCAGGGCCTGCTGCTGCTGCTGCTGCGGGGGGGTCATGGAGGGCTGCATGGGGGGGCCCTGCTGCGGCTGCTGGGCGGGGCCTGCCTGCATGGGCCCCTGAGGGCCGGCGGGCCACTGGCCGGGCTGCATGGCCTGCATAACCGCCGGGCCCCGGGGCCCCACGTGCATGCCAGGCTGCATGGGCCCCACCACGCGCTGCGGGTGGCCCATGGGGAGGCCGTTGACATTGACGCGGTAGCTCTGGTGCTGCTGCTGGGCCTGCGCCACCCGCTCGATGTGCTGCGCCATCTTGACGGCGGCCGGCGGCGGCGGATGCTGCTGCTGCTGGGGGGGCGGGGGAGGGGGCAGGGGGGACTGCTGCTGGTGGAGGGGCGAGGCCTGCGGCCCCGGTTTGCCCTGGGACGGCTGCGGGGGGGTGGCGGCAGTGGGGGGCTGGTTGGCGCGGGCGGCGTTGGGGAAGGCCGCGGGCATGACGCCGGTGTTGGGGGTCTGTGGCTGGCTGGGAGGGGGCTGCGGTGTCTGCGGCGTGTTGGGCTGCTGGTGGGAGGTGGGCGTGCCGGGCGCAGCCGGCGTGGGCGGGGACGGCAGGTTCTGGGGCATCCCCCGGCCCTGCATGGTGGCCATGCGGCGGCGCATCATCTGCGCCTGCTGCAGCCGGTGCTGCAGCTGCTGCTGCCGCAGCTTGTGCTTGATGTTGGGGCAGAAGGGCACGGGGCACTTGTTCTCCTGGCAGTGCTTGGCGTGGTAGCAGCAGAGCGCGATCAGCTGCTTGCAGACGGGGCAGCCGCCATTGGTCTTGCGCTTGCAGCCCTTGGTGTGCTGCACCACGCGCTTCATCTTCTGGCAGGAGGCCAGCGAGCAGTTGGCGTTGCGACACTGGCAGGCATGCACCAGCGACTGGATGCAGCGCTGGATGCTGAGCCGCCGGCTCTCTTGCGGGCTCTTGGACGCCTCGGCCCCCTGGCTGTTGCTGTCGTCGTCGATGCCCAGCCCCCACTTCACCATCTGGTGCACGTGGCCCTTGTTGTTGTAGCAGTTAATGCACAGGTCAAAGTCCTGCAGCGCAACACAGAGGGACAAATGGACACAACGCATTAGCCAAACGGTGGCCACAGCAGGCCAAACCACCTTCCCAAAATTTGCCCAGTCTCTGAACATTCCTGCAAGCAAACATTTCACATACAGCAAATATTTTCACAGGAAAGACAAGCCAACAGCTTGAAAACATCTTCCTGCACTGATTCTCCCTTAACCCAAATAATAGGGAAGCTGGGTGACTGTGGGTGTAGCGTGTGGCGGGCAGCGTGGTGATGTCATGTGGAGGCGGTGATGTCACGCGTGGGGGGGGCGGAGCTCACCTCGCAGACGGTGCAGTGCCAGCGCGTCTCCACGTGGTGCTTGCACTCGTTGCAGGTGTAGACGAAGCGGTCCTGGCCCTGGTTGTGCAGCTCCACCAGCATGCACATGGAGCTCCACTTGCACCTGCGCAGGGAGGAGAACTCCCAGTGCTTGTCCCGCGCCAGCGTCAGGAAGGCGTCCCGCCCATCCATCAGGTCGCACGTCAGCATGGGGTCCGGGTCCATGATGGGCGGCAGCGTGTTCACCATGGGCCCCGAGTGCAGGTGGATCACAAAGAACACCTGGAGCAGGGGCCGGAGGGTCAATTTCCACCACAACCAGGGGCCTGCCTCAAATATGCTGCATACTCTAACAAATAAGGCTCTAGTAGCGCAATGCAATCTGTGACATTCAATTGCAATCATTGGTAGATAACCTTAATGTCTACACAGATTATGGTTGTTGAGGTCTGATAGTTGAAATCTACATTTTTAGAAGCAGCTCTGGTTTCAAGTGAAAACCAACACAGTGCGATTTGGTTTCGTTACATGGAAAATATTTTGCCTGAAGGTGGAGATTACAACTGGCTGGATTTAACTATTATTTGTCTACAAATATCTCTCAAAATCTACAGCTTCTTTCAGAATTTGAAGAAGTGAACGCTCCAATAACGTGTGGTCTTACACCTTAAAGGGTTAACGGGGGCCACACGTGCGTCAGCCTCTGCTCTGCTCTGCATATCCGGCACTCATTTTCCCACCTGCTTCCACTTCATCCGTTCATCCCCAGTACATGCAGAGCACGTGCTCACACAGCCAGTGCTTCTGCACAGTCCACATTCACACACATGGGCTTCTACTGAGCCTCTTCAGTGCAGAACGGGATCTGGACCCCAGACCCCTGGGCTACATTCAGGGCTCAGTAACGGGGCGCGGGGCCGTAGAGACGCACCTCCTTATGCTTCTCCATGGTGGCGTAGAGCTTCTGGGAGAGGTCGTTGGCCACGTTGGGCATCCCCGGCTTCTTCTTGTTGGCTCGGCTCAAGCTGCTCTTATTCTTGTTGGTTTTCTTGTTGTTCTTTTTCTTGGCATTTTTGCTGTCACCTGGTGTCCCCTTAGAAAAAAAAAAAGAAAAAGAAAAACACATCCTATTAATCCTGCCTGTTCAAAACGAATGCTTTGGTACGAGAGCCACACACCCCCATTTCCTGTCTCTTCCAGCGGTTTTATTGGTGTAACAGTCCTGCCCCTCTACTTCCTGTCTGTCTCAGCTGTTTTATTGGTGTAACAGTCCTGCCTCTCTACTTCCTGTCTGTCTCAGCTGTTTAATTGGTGTAACTTGAGTCCCGCCCCTCTACTTCCTGTCTGTGCCAGAGCCACACCTCCCTTACTTCTGGGGTGTCACAGGATGCTGTGTTCTCCTCCTTCTTTCTCTCCTCCTCCTCCTGCTCCAGCTCCTTGATGCTCTCCTCCAGGACGTTGGGCCAGAAGTCTCCCTCAAAGTAGGGCAGCTCGTTAGCACTGGTTAGCCTGTCCTCCGTCGCCTGCTTGAAGATGTCCTGTCACAACACACACCCAGAGACGTCAGTTAACCGCCAAGGTGTGACGGGGAAGGATTCAGACACACACACACACACACACACACACATTCTCTCTCTCTCACACACTCACACACACACACATACACTCTCTCTCATGCACGCACATACACACACACACACACACACACACACCTTGTAGTCGTGCAGGATCCTCTCAGCGAAGGCCTTATCCAGCATCTTCCTGTACCACTCCTGCAGCCGCTTTGGTTTGGGGATCTTCTGGTCAGCCGGGTGACAGTGGAAGATGTAGTCGTCCCCCTCACTGGGGGGGCAGGCCCAAATGTGCCCTGTTACATACCTGTGTCCCGAAGAGAGAGAGAGGGAGGGAGACAAAGAGAGGGAGGGAGAGTGTGAGAGAGAGAATGTGAGAGAGGGGGAGGGAGAGTGTGAGAGAGTGTGAGAGAGTAAGAGAGAGGGGGGAGGGAGAGGTGGAGAGAGAGAGAGAGAGAGAGATGTCACCAACCGCCATTATCAAACAAGTCAGCTAAAGGGTCATTCAGACTGTCAGCTTCAATGACAGCACTGAAGAAAAGTGGATTTCAGTAACAGGTGTTATGCTGTCAATATAAAATATGATCCAACTGCAGGTGTTCTGCCATGAGCTGTGCAGTGTGCCCCCAAACTGAAGAGGTTAATGTGCTTCTGCTTCCATGCAGACAGGATGGAATCAATGAAAACACTGATTCTCTGTGCTTTATTTCTTGCGTGACAGTTCATTTACACGAACTGCTAATAAAATTAACCTTAAAAAGCGCACTATAATCAAAACATACCATTGGCAGGGTTTAGTGTAAATGAGCCTACAGGGTGTTCACGGGCCAGCGCTGCAGAATCGGACCCGCTGGCACAGGCTAACCTACCCGAGCGTCTTGACGTATTCCAGGTAGCCGATGAGGATTTCGTGATAGACTGCGGTCCGCAGCAAGCGAGGTCTGAAGAAGTGAATACTGTCGAGGTATGATATGTACACCCGTCTGCGGAGGAGAGAGGAGAGAGAGAGCTCAGCCCCGGCCACAAGCATCCAGCATGATCACGTGCTTAAGGCTCAGGCTGTCATTACACTCTCCAGAAAAGGATAGGAAGGTACCAGGTTAAGAGCAGGTGTGTTACCTGGTGTTGGGTAAAGGGCAGGTGTGTTACCTGGTGTTGGGTAAAGGGCCGGTGTGTTACCTGGTGTTGGGTAAAGGGCAGGTGTGTTAACTGGTGTTGGGTAAAGGGCCGGTGTGTTACCTGGTGTTGAGTAAAGGGCAGGTGTGTTACCTGGTGTTGGGGAAAGGGCAGGTGTGTTACCTGGTGTTGGGGAAAGGGCAGGTGTGTTACCTGGTGTTGGGGAAAGGGCAGGTGTGTTACCTGGTGTTGGGTAAAGGGCAGGTGTGTTACCTGGTGTTGGGGAAAGGGCAGGTGTGTTACCTGGTGTTGGGGAAATGGCAGGTGTGTTACCTGGTGTTGGAGAAAGGGCAGGTGTGTTACCTGGTGTTGGGGAAAGGGCAGGTGTGTTACCTGGTGTTGGGGAAAGGGCAGGTGTGTTACCTGGTGTTGGGGAAAGGGCACTCGGAGCCGTACTCCTGCACGTGCATGCCGAAGAAGCAGACGTCCACGCCGTCGATCTCCTCGAAAGCGAAAAGTGCTTTGGTTCTGTATGGGAAGCTTTCAGGCATCTCGCCCGTGTCCACAAACCTGCCGCCAATCACAGTGAGGGAGGGAAGGAGAGAGAGAAACTCTAAAAGGTCACGCCTCTCTCACAGTGAATGCAATACTACTCACCCCTCGGCTCATACTACCCAATAAAAAAAAGATGTAAAGCGCTACAGGTGTACAGGGCTATTAGAGTGATGTACAGGTGTGTGTGAGTGATGGTCAGGTACGTGTGAGTGATGGTCAGGTGTGTGTGAGTGATATACAGGTGTGTGTGCGTGATGGTCAGGTGTGTGTGAGTGATGGTCAGGTGTGTGTGAGTGATGTACAGGTGTGTGTGAGTGAAGGTCAGGTGTGCGTGAGTGATGTACAAGTGTGTGTGAGTGATGGTCAGGTGTGTGTGTCAGAGGGTGGTTACCTGGATTTCATGCCAGGTTTGACCTCCACCGTCTTGTCAGAGCTGGCCACCACTCGCACAAACACCTCCCCGGCCTCCGGGTGGTTCTGCCTCTTCAAGTACTTATTCACCCGATCCTCAATGTACATACCCAGCCTGGTAGGCTGAAGCCCTGTGACACATACACACATGCTCACGTAAGCACGTGCACACACACGCCGCTGTGGGAGAACTGAACTAGCGCCAGGAGCCAGGCAGTGCGTCTGCAGCTACAGGTACAGGGTACAGCTACAGTTATAGGTACAGGGTACAGTCTCTCACCAGCACAGACACCATTACCACTGCCCTTTCCTCACCATTCCAGTGCACCAAACCCGCTCAAACCTGCTTAAACCCGCTCAAACCTGCTTAAACCCGCCCAAACCCAATCAAACGCGCTCAAACCTGCTTAAACCCGCCCAAACCCACTCAAACCCGCTTAAACCTGCTCAAACCCGCCCAAACCCGATCAAACCCGCCCAAACCCGATCAAACCCGCCCAAACCCGCTCAAACCCGATCAAACCCGCCCAAACCCGCTCAAACCCGCTTAAACCTGCTCAAACCTGCTCAAACTCGCCCAAACCCACTCAAACCTGCTCACAGCCGGGTCCCACACTTACTTTTAGCGGAAAACTTGTTGTCCTTCCGCGTCTTCCCGCTTTTCTTCAAGCAGTTATCGCAAATGAATCTGTCAGAGGGGATGAATTACATTTTTATTTTTATTTAATTTTTACAACACCATGGCCAGTCATGCCCTTGCTGTTAAAGAGACTGGTCCTAATGAAACTCAGTGCTGCTCAAGTTCCCTGTTGCGGTGCCCTGCAAGTAAAGCTTCATCAACTGAAATTCCCACCCAGAGGTCTTCAGGATATTCTGTTGTCCTTGTTTTATAAAGTATAGCCCACTGCTGCTCAACTCGATTTTTAATTATCTTCATTTCAATTACTTAATATACTTCTTAATCTAGTAGCACGAGTAGCTGATCTACTTGTGCGGTGGAAAGGCTGAACTAGGCAGATGGGCAGGGCTTTCTTTACCAGCCAATAGCAGTGCAGGGCTTACCCGGACGGCCAGATGACGTCATAGTGGAGCACGCATATCTGATGCATTTTGCGTCCGCAGTCTTTACATTCAACAAACCTGCAGGGGAGAGGGAGACAGCGTGTTAAAATAACTCTGACTTTGTGTTTAAATAAGCCTGACTCTGTGTTTAAATAACTCTGACTTTAAACTAAGTCAGCACTAAGAGTTTCTACCTCCGTTTAAAGTTAGAGTTTCAAACGCCATGAGCCCTGTCAAGCTCCTGCCCTCTGTAATCTGGCGAAAAGAGTCTCAGGCTGATCACAGACGGGGGTCATGACCAACCTGAAACGCAGTTTGGCCAGTTCCGCAGTCGGCCAGAACCCGCCAAAGCGCGTTTGTGAAGAGAAAGAACAGCTCATACATTTGTGTCCATGTTAATGCTGACCGAATCCAGGCCGTATGTGCAGATTATTCAAGGAGGTTAATCTTGTTCAGTAAAACTGCCCAGATTACACACGGCTATACAGACCTACAGAAGTGCTGGAGTCTCCCTCTGATGTAGCTTTCCTCTGGCTCAGAAAGGCAGAGTAAGCTCGGGTAATGAGTGAAAAAATAAGAGCCAACCCTTCTCTCTCTGTGGCGTTAGACTTGCAGGGAGTTAGCCTTGTATCTCTACTCCATGCATTTACAGTCCAGCAGTAGCTCAATGGTGAACGCAGCCACCGCAGATTCACTTTGTCTGAAAGTGTGCGCTCAAAGCCTGAGGTGTGCAAACTGTGTTGCAGCACGAACACAAACAGCACGCCCGGTTAGTGCGTGGCAGCACGTTCACTTCCACAGTCAGACGTGTGCTCTTCACCGAGCGGGGAACTGTGCTGCTGTGACCCTACAAAAGGGTCAGCAGGGGGTGCTGTTTAACACACAGCAGGGGGATCTGATTGCACCTGGTAGAGCTGGAGAGGGGGGTAATGCAACCACACAGGGGGAAATGTGGGGGGTCAGAGAGTGGGGGGGGGGCGTAACATCGCCATGGCGATCTCTGAGAGGAGCGGCGCAAACTTACGGCTCGGGGTCCAGCATGTCGTTCTTCTTCCGCTCAAACTGGTCCTTAGAGATCATACTGGAGAGAGAGAGAGAGAGAGAGAGAGAGGGTGAGGGGGAGAAAGGTAGAAAGAGAGAGAGAGTGAGAGAGAGGAAGAGACAGAGAGAGAGGGTATGAGGAACCTCAAAAGGCAGCAAATTTGGGACGGACTTTGACGGCAGGATGACGTCACAGAGTTTTCGTGCTCGCTCGAGATCAGTGTTTACGGTTACAGCTGACGTCTTTAACTTTCCAACTGACAGGCTCTACGCAAATGAATGCGGATTCTGTCGTTGCAGCCATAATTGTTCTGATTCTCTATTTAAGGGAATACAGAATTTGTTTTATGTTCAGCTAACTACATAACTAGCCACTGGTTCTGATACTTTTTTTGGTTTTAACCGGATTATCATGACTTCAGTTGTTCGCTGTATGTTCTAAGCCAAGTTGACGCTAGCTACATTGTTCCGTTAGGAAGTAATGTGATTACAAGCAAGTTAGCTAGCCAGTTCCGTTTCACTGACCAAGGTTTAAAAACATTAAATACATTATCCCAGTGTATTAAATAATTAAAATTCACTTTTATATGTGATTAAAACACTGCATATTCACATTTCCACCGCCTTGCTTGCTGGGGCCACCATTATTTTAACGGAAGTGGGAAGTCTGAGGAAATGGCACAGACCTATGGGATAGCCTTCCAGTTGAAGGATGCATCAGACACTGCCTTAAAATTTAACCCAAATGAGGCACCTTAAAAGGACCCATTTTGGATGACTTCGGTTTGGGACATGCCTACGAAGGACAAGTGTGAAAATTGGTGAAAATGCTGCCTTCTAAGGCAGCTGACTTTGTATTGGGACACAGCCACAGTCTTAGAACCAGAGACACAGTCTTAGAACCAGAGGCAGTCTTCAGCACGACTGAGCACCCGACTGCTTTTCAAAGCATTGCCTCCGCTCTCAAAACAAAACGGAAATGCGCAGAGACACTTTTCAGAAAGAGTGCTGGACTTCTGTCAGAAAAGACACGTTGATGGCCAGCCAGTAATTGTTCCCATACGGCCACGTTAAGAATTCATTTTTTATTTTATTTTTCTATAATTTTTCTTTTTTTACAGGCGGCAACAAGTCTGTCGGCATGAATTTGAGCGCAGGGAGTGTGAAACGGCGAGGGAAGGCCGAGGGGGCGGAGCCACTCACGTCTGTGGCTGGGCAGGGTCGTCTCCCAGGGTTACCCTGTCGCCCTGGATCTCGTTGAAGCACTTTTCGCAGAAGTGATACCTGCAGGGAACCAGAGCGAGGAGGATAAACGCGTGACCGCCAAATGACATGTGCACAAACACACACACAGACACACACTCACACATTCATACACATACACGTACCCACATAAACACAAACACACACACACACCCACTCACACATTCATACACATACACGTACCCCCACAAACACACACATACACCCACTCACACATACATACACATACACGTACCCCCACAAACACACACATACATACACATACACGTACCCACACAAACACAAACACACACACATACACCCACTTACACATACGTACACATACACGTACCCACACAAACACACACACACACACAAACACACACACACAGACACACACTCACACATACGTACACATACACGTACCCACACAAACACAAGCACACACACATACACCCACTCACACATACGTACACACACATGTACCCACACAAACACAAGCACACACACACGCACCCACTCACACATACGTACACACACACACACACACAAAAATACACCCACTCACACATACACGTACCCACATAAACACAAACACACATGCAAAAATACACACACATACACCCACTCACACATACGTACACATACACATACCCACACAAACACACACACATATACGTGCACACGCACACAACCACGGACAAACACGTACACACACACATACATACAACCACTCACACGTACATACACACACACATACCCACACAAACACAAATGCATGTGCATGCGCAAGCACGGACACACACGTACACACACACACACACACACACACACACATGCAAGCACAGACAAATGCACACACACACACACACACAAACGCAAACACACAGCTCTGCATGCTAAACTTGATGGAAAAGCAGCTTGTTTTGTCTGGAATTCCGTGCAACATTTACATATCAGCGTTTTTTTAAGCAGCAACTGAAGAACAGATGTACATTAAAAATGTGTACATAATAAAAAAAATCCCTACTATTCCGAGCTCTCCAGTAAAAAAAAAACTACACTGCATTACATATCAGATAACGTAACCATTTTTTTTTCTTCAATGGAATGTCAAGTCAACTGCAGTACCAAGATCTGAACAGCAGGAGGAGCAAGGGAGCACATTCTGCAGAAAAATACTAGACCCTGGCCATAAGCGCACCGCTAACCGCGTGGTGCGACACTTCCCACCATCTCCCTTGCACACAAACAGCACACAGGTGGCTCCCACTCACTCCGCAACTGAGAGCTGCTTTCACTCTTCTGAAACAAGGCTGACAGGCTGAGAAGTGATAGTCAGCCTGCACACACGCACGCATACACGCACACGTACGCACACACACACACGCACACCATTGCCATTGGTTCACCTGTTCTGGTAGCTGTAGTAGGTTCCGTCTCGAGGGATTGTGCACAGTTGCTTCCCGTAGCAGCACAGAGTTTGTGGAGAGAACTCGTACTGTGGAGAGCAAGAGGAGGAGAGGACAGAGAGAGACAGAGGGACAGAGAGAGAGAGGGGGGTCATTGAAGACGTCTGTGGTGGCTAAGGGTTCAAATCCAGGCCGTGACATCATCACTGTGACTGTACACAAACCTTCACACACCGTCACTCTCTCTCTACTGCGCACAGCACACCTCCATACTCCCTCACTCTCTCTCTCCCGCACACAGGACCTGTACACACACCTCCATACTACCTCACTCTCTCTCTCCTGCACACAGGATCTGTACACACACCTCCATACTACCTCACTCTCTCTCTCCCGCACACAGGACCTGTACACACACCTCCATACTCCCTCACTCTCTCTCTCCCGCACACAGGACCTGTACACGCCTCCATACTGCCTCTCTCTCTCTCTCCCGCGCACCGACACTCACCTTCCTGCCGCAGCAGTAGCCCAGGCCCTGCATGACGGGGTCGATCTCCTGCTCGAACACCTCGGCCAGCTTGGAGCAGTACTTGTAGACGCGGGAGGTCTTGCGGTTGTACAGCCAGGCGTTGTTGAACATGAGCCAGACGTCGTCCACGTACTGCCAGGGCTCCTGGTACTGGCCCGTGTCCAGCTTGCGCTTGATGGTGGACAGGTCCATGGGGTTCTTCACTATGTCAAAGTAGTCCTGCGAACAGATGGACAATTGGCTATCACCCCTGAGTTTCAACAGGCCATCACCCCTGAGTTTCAACAAGCCATCAGGTACTCAGCTGACTTCATTTAATAACGTTGCTGAGCCTAGACCTGACCAATTGAAGCAACCTCAGATCATAACACTGCCTAAAGAGGCTTGTACAGTGGGCACTTTTTTTTGGCCAGGCAGGGTACATAAGCATATGCCTGTCAATCACTCAGCTGAGACAACTACATAGGTGAAAGTGCAGTTTTGATTTAGGCCATGCAGATCATTGCATGCAGAATATGGGGTACTCCTGAGACAGGGGTATGGGGTACTCCTGAGACGGGGGTATGGGGTACTCCTGAGACGGGGGCATGGGGTACTCCTGAGACGGGGGTATGGGGTACTCCTGAGACGGGGGTATGGGGTACTCCTGAGACGGGGGGTATGGGGTACTCCTGCATAGAGGCACTCACCGGGATTCCCAGCAGGGTGGGGTCCACAGGCTGGCGGAAGGGCAGGGACTCGGGGTCCTGGCGGTACAGCGACTCCAGTGTGGGCATCAGGGCCTGCCGCAGCTCCTCGGGCTTAAAGACTGGAGAGAGACGGGGTACAGCATCACGCACCCCCAAATTCAACCCCCACAGAGACGGGGTACAGCGTCACGCACCCCCAAATTCAACCCCCACAGAGACGGGGTATAGCGTCACGCACCCCCAAATTCAACCCCCACAGAGACGGGGTACAGCATCACGCACCCCCAAATTCAACCCCCACAGAGACGGGGTACAGCGTCACGCACCCCCAAATTCAACCCCCACAGAGACGGGGTACAGCATCACGCACCCCCAAATTCAACCCCCACAGAGACGGGGTACAGCATCACGCACCCCCAAATTCAACCCCCACATCTCCCACAGTGAGTAAAGTCAGTGCTCAAAGTTTGAAGGGCACAAGAACAAGCCCGTGGCTACGCTGCGGTTTAATCGCTAACACTTAATTAGCATTACAATTAAAGCCGTGCATCTAATGCAATTTCAATCCACTTCAATCTCACAGGAGTAGGCTGAAACTAGCCAACCCTACCCTCGAGCACAGATACACTGGATCAAGGAGAAAGCCCTTAATTAGTATCACTCACTGTAACTCTCAGAACGGACACTTCAGCCCTGCTTTTTCTCCTCATTTGGGCGGTGGTAAACGGCCCATGCGAGCACTGCAGCGCCCCCTGCAGCCCAGAGGCCGCAGACCGGCATGCACTCCGCTCTGTAGCCTCCAGCATTGTCTGCGAGTCACTGCGCCGCAGGAGCGCACTTTCTGCGCAGCTGCGGCAGACAGACGCCAGGGTTTTCCCTAGGTTTTCAGAGGGCTTAGGCACTCTCAGCTATATTTTGGAACAACAGTGTTTTTTTTTTTTAATATATGAAAAACACTTTGACCAGCGGTTTTCATCAGAAAAAGACGTTACGTGTGAACACAGCCTAACTTTATTTAGCTACCAAGCCACGTTAGATACTAACGTTAGCTCAATCGAGGTATCTTTACGTAACGTCAACCTACTAGCTTCGCTGGCTAACGTTGTCATAAAATTTCTCCCGACCGTGAAAACTGGATTACTTGTTTACATTTTGGACAGATGTGGCTCGTGGGTAAATCTATCGCTGTTTCCGTCGCAGCACTTTCGACACAAGCAATTCGGAAGCGCTATCCTAAAATTTCTTTTTACCCTGAAGAGTGCCTGACCCGGCCGCAACCGTAGTAATGTGTTAACACGGCGGCACAATTATATCGAGAAGTACCATCTTGGGGGAAAAAAACGCTATATTCTGTAAATGCATTTAACCTACCATGCATAAAAACATAAAAACGCTTGTCAGTCACCCACCTCTCTTTATAATGCCATCATAGCGCAGAGAGTTTAAAACCATAAAGCAACCTCTCTGTTTTTTTTCGTTTTTTGTCAGCGCATCACCGGTATTTTTACATTCATTCTGATATGTTGCCTGAATGCCTTTTTACGTTCATTCGGCTTAAGGCGCTCCGCAGATTCACTTAGGCGCTGCGCCGAAGCCTTTCTATGGTAGGGAAAACCCCGGATGCTACAGTATGAGACACGCTGCTAGCTGAACACCGCACGGTGGACTCCCGAGGGAAACAGAACTGCACTGAGGACTAGCGCTAACCTTGCTTAAACTGCTGCTAACTCTACAGTCTCAACCATAGGCCCCACCTGGGAAGCTGTGGAACTGCTCTATATCAACCCGTTCAAGAGGAGGCTTTGTCTGGATTGTTTTTTCAGAATTTTAGTCAGTGTTCTGGAACTCCACTGCTTTCAGTCTCCAGTGACGACTGTGACATCAGCATTAGAATGTCCAGTGATGAAGAGTCTAATCACGTGTGTGTGATCTCAGGCCTTAAACGTTTAAGAGAGGGGCTGAGAGGCGGGTTTTCAGGGTTCTCACTCTTCCGTCGCTGCTGGGTGGGGGACGTGGACGGGGCCGTGCCGTTGGCACCGCCTTCCTCCTCCTCCTTTGGCTCCACCTTCACGTCGGGTTTCTTCTCCTCCACCTCCATGCCCTCCTGCTTGGGCTCCTCCTTGAGCTTCCCCGACAGAGCGCCTCCGTCCTCGTCCACCTGGCAGAGGAAGAGCAGCAGCGTGAGCACACTGTTCCCTCACCTTTGACCTCCACCTTCACTTACCAGACCACACCCCACAGAGGGAGAGGCTCCGCCCACTTATACACACAGTGTCTCAGAACCATCTGCAGCTCCACATATAATCATAATTATAACCAGGGATCTTAAACCACAGGAGAGCTGCAGGTTTAACTCCAGTCCTGAAGGGCCGCAATATCTGCAGGTTGAACTCCAGTCCCAGAGGGCCGCAGTGTCTGGAAGATTAACTCCAGTCCTCCAGGGCTAGAGTTTGAGATCCCTGCTCATAACTATCACATTCACAGCTATGATAACCACCATATGACTCGCAAACATGGCAACAATTAACAGCACTTCAGAACATTTCGATTTGCTTTGGGTGTAACTCTCCACACAGCGGTCTCCATCTTAGTCCCAGCTGTTTTTTTCCCCAGAGCAGTAAGCCCAGGCTGGGCCCTAATGAAGATGGTGCAAGCCCCGTCCCACCCCGCCCCACCTGGCCCCGCCCCTTCCAGCAGGACAGACACACCTCTCTCTTGGCCTCCATCTTGGCTCCGCCGGGCTCAAAGCCCTGCTCTGGATCCCGGGCCTCGGCTTTGGGCTCGGAGGCTGGCAACTCGTGCAGGGCATGCTGGGAGTGGGCGTCGGCGCTGGCGACGGAGGCCGGCGTGGGGACGCGGGTGTCCACGCTGGCCGCTGTCTGGGAGAGCTGAGACAGACCCGAGAGAGAGAGAGAGAGAGAGAGAGAGGAGGCCTTCCTTAATGCCCAAACCAGCCGTAGCACTGCTCCCACCCCACTGCAGCCGCTCAGCAAGAGAGCGGAGCAGAGCACTCATACCTGGGCTCACCAGGGGGAAAGTGACTGGGCCACACTGCTTAATAATCACACTAATGTTTAGAGGCTACGCTTTTGTAACATATCCGCCACTTACATTGTTTTGGAGAAAATGAAAAGTTTGAGTGTTTCGTTTATTGTGGCCGGGGATTGATAAAGCTGAGCAGGCCCAGTGGAGCCCTTTCCCAAATCCCCCCATTCCAGCCCCACACCCACAAGAAGCTGCAATTTTGGACAATTTAACACTGAATAGCTAACGTCCTGTGCACAGTCAACAGAAGTACATTTACAACCCTTTTCTGGTGCAGGAGTTTAAGTTTATACTTACCGATTAGGTCCATGATGAA
Source organism: Anguilla anguilla (assembly GCF_013347855.1). NCBI lineage: Eukaryota > Metazoa > Chordata > Actinopteri > Anguilliformes > Anguillidae > Anguilla > Anguilla anguilla. The sequence goes on along the minus strand of NC_049202.1, from coordinate 59,624,506 downwards.
CTCATTAACAATATCCGCAAACACACACACACACACACACCCATGCATGCATACAGATACACAGGAACAAAAACTAATCAACTAACACATCCAAATGCAGTTTCCAACTTGAAAACTGGCATATTTATATGATCACAATATGTATGTCCACTCCTGAAGGCTTGACAGCATAAAGCATGTCACACACATGAAGTATAATAGTTGTAATTGACGCTGATGTCACATGGGCGGGGGAGGCGGAGCCTCACCGGAGTGGAGGGCGGCTGAGTCTGCGCGGGCGGGTCCAGTTGGGGCGTGCGGGGCTGGGTGGGGGCGGAGCTGGGCGGGGTGCCCTGTGTGGGGGTGGAGCCGGGGAGGATGCCGGGCGTGGGGGCCGGGGTGGGGGTGGAGGCCCGGCTGGAGGGCTGGATCTGCTGCAGGTTGGCGGTTGCTGCGGTGGCGGAGGCGGCGGGCGGGGGCGTGGCGCGGGGTGGGGCGCAGGGCAGCTGGGAGCCCATAGAGCTCAGGGCGCTGATGGGCAGGGAGGCATTCTGCTGCTGCTGCTGGAGGAGGAGGAGGAGGGGGAGGAAGAGGAGGACACAGGGAGCAGAGGCACAGCAGCTCCGTAAACAGCACCTCCTTTTTACACATTTCACCATTTTTCAACAGTCATCTCTAAGCATATGTGCAGAGCACATCTGTGCTGCTGTTAGGCCAGAGAAACAGTGGAAGTGTCCCTGAGAAGCAGAACCCATGCCAGGGAGCAGGGAACCCAAACACACTGAGACATGTTCCGCACACGTTCTGTGTGTGTGTCTTCGTGATTGTGCGCGTGTTTGTATGTGATTGTGTGTGTATGTGACTGTGGGTATGTGTATGTATGTGACTGTGTGTGTATGTGACTGTGTGTGCGTGTGTGTATGTGTATGTGACTGTATGTGCGTATGTGTATGTGATTGTGTGTGTGTGTGTGCATGTGATTGTGTGTGGGTGTGTGTGTGTGTGTATGTGATTGTATGTGTGATTGTATGTGTGGGTGTGTGTGTGTATGTGATTGTATGTGTGGGTGTGTGTGTGTGTGTGTGGGTGTGTGTGTGTGTGTGTGTGTGGGTGTGTGTGTGTGGGTGTGTGTGTGTGTATGTGATTGTATGTGTGGGTGTGTGTGTGTGTGTGTGGGTGTGTGTGTGTGTATGTGATTGTATGTGTGGGTGTGTGTGTGTGTGTGTGGGTGTGTGTGTGTGTATGTGATTGTATGTGTGGGTGTGTGTGTGTGTGTGTGTGTGTATGTGTATGTGATTGTATGTGTGTGTGTATGTGTATGTGATTGTGTGTGTGTGTGTGTGTATGTGATTGTATGTGTGGGTGTGTGTGTGTATGTGTATGTGATTGTATGTGTGTATGTGATTGTGTGTGTGGGTGTGTGTGTGTATGTGTGGGTGTGTGTGTGTGTGTATGTGTGGGTGTGTGTGTGTGTGTATGTGTGGGTGTGGGTGTGTGTGTGTGGGTGTGTGGGTGTGTGTATGTGTGGGTGTGTGTGTGTGTGTATAGCCGCGTTTCCACCAAAATTACCCGGAACTTTCAGTCCCAGGAACTACTTTACCAGGAACTAAAAGGTTCCTTCAGCCAATGGTTGTCTGCGTTTCCACCGGGGTCTAAAGTACCGCGAAGATTAGGCAAATTAGCCCACTGACTGTGTCGTCGGTCCATCTGTCATATGATTTCTTCTGTAACCCCATACTACCACCGAAGTAGCCTACATTATTTTCTAATAACCGGGACAGCCCGGAGGGGTTTATTCCACTTATATACAACGGGTTACCAACAATGACTATATATGGTTACTTTTGTATTCATTGATTTTCATATATCCTCTCAAACACATTCATTAACAGCAGAAAACATGCACACATTGTAAACAATTTGCTGTTTTATTACTTTCTCGTCGTCAATTCCATATAGGCTAATCGCAAAATGACAAGAATAGAACGAAAACTCGGACTTGCGTGAAAATGTAAATTAGTAGTGGTACAGCCACCGTTTGCTTTCCTTCGAAGTTACTGCTAGCCGAGCAGCGAAGTGTGCCCTCCAGATGCGAACCATGCACCATAAATGAGTCCATAGTCTTTCTGGTCTTTTCGTGGAATTGAAAAATGGCAGTAAAATTGAGTAAAATTACGGCAGTCTGAAAAAGCTAAAGGGAAGATTACTAGAATTAACCTGTTATTTTACCCGGATAAAAAGTGCGGAAGGTGATTTCCAGTTTGCTTGTACTGTATCACCAATGTTAATTATGCAGAACTACCGCATACCTCACATAACTGTATCAAACGTTTTGAGTCAATTACAACGGGCTAACAAAGAAAATCCGGAAGAAAATATTCAGCAACCGAATTAATCCGTTTGAATGTTTTGGTAGCCTACGTAGCTAATATGCTGTCCCAGCACGAATGCTTAGCATTTTATAAAACGAATACTAAAGCAAGAAAAGAACAGAAGAGCACACGTTATAATTCCAAGACGTTGACAGGCTATAACCAAAAGTAGGCTACTGCGCCGCATAACATACAAGTTTGATTTGAAGTTATTATGAAAATAAATTGGTTTGCCGCTGCATATTTTCAAACATGGCGGGTAATGGCGGAAAATAAATACAACACAAATGCTACGAGTACTCGACCAATCAGAAATGTTCAGCGCTGCAAGCTCCACCCAAAAGGTTCCTGTACTTTCGGAAAGTACTACCCCCCGAGCAGGAACGTTTTGGGGGGTAAAACAAAGCCCCCAGAACTAAATTTAGACCCTAGTTCCTGCGGTGGAAACGCACTGAGTTCCTCAAAAGGTTCCTAGTTCCGGGGTATAGTTCCTGCGGTGGAAACGCGGCTTATGTGTGGGTGTGTGTGTGTGTGTATGTGTGGGTGTGTGTGTGTGTGTATGTGTGGGTGTGTGTGTGTGTGTGTGTATGTGTGGGTGTGTGTGTGTGTGTATGTGTGGGTGTGTGTATGTGTGGGTGTGTGTGTGTGTGTATGTGTGGGTGTGTGTGTGTGTGTATGTGTGGGTGTGTGTGTATGTGATTGTGTGTGTGTGTGGGTGTGGGTGTGTGTATGTGTGGGTGTGTGTGTGTGTGTATGTGTGGGTGTGTGTGTGTGTGTATGTGTGGGTGTGTGTGTATGTGATTGTGTGTGTGTGTGTGTGTGTGTGTATGCACTCACCTGCGTGACGCTGCTCTGAGCTCCAGGCTGGCTCAGGCCCACACTGACATTCATGGCTGAGGTGGATGCAGGGAACTGGGGCTGGGACATGAAGGGGGCCTGGCTGGGCGTCTGGCCCACCATGCTGTTAGCGTGCGCTCCCATCATGCCCTGCGCTTGCGGCATCCGCGATGGGGACATTCCCATCTGGGGCAGGGGGACAGAAGCACATCGGCACAGTATCAGCACAGGACCCCCAAAAACCCACGCACGCCTGGAGCAAAATCCGGGATGCACAACCGCATTCTGGGAGGACTACTTGTTTTAATTTCAGCAGTTTCTATTGGTACACACCAGCGCTGAATCTCTATGAGACCACAGTACAAAACCACTTTAATTGAGGGGAGAAAAGAAAAGAAAAAAAAGGAGGTTTCCCCAATGATGCATGCGCATGTTGGAGATTCGGGTTAGGCGACCCTGGCCCAGGAGTGCCGGTGACATTTCTGAGCTTCATCTCCAGAGTCTGATGGATGATTATAAACTGGAATATTCTCAATGGTGAAACATTGGGTGCCTCCAGCACATGCTCACCTACATTCATTAAACCTGATTAATTAAAATGTAGTAAATCAGCTATGTAGTTACAGCTTAGGATAGAGCAAAAACCAGGACCATGCCTGGCACTCAAACACCAGGGTGTCCCATCCCTGATCTAGATCATCACATCATCAAAACAATGCCCAGATCAAATAAACCACTGAGCTCATAAAATAATACACCCATTTGAAAAGTAGGTCAGTGTTCTAGAACTCCATCGCTTCAGTCACCAGTAGTGATTGTGACATCAGCATTAGGATGTTCAGTGAAGAACATATCTCAGTCTCAGTAGTCTCAGTTACTGACACAGCCTTTAACCTGGCTAAGACAGTTACTGACAAGCCTTTTAACCTGGCTAACACAGTTACTCACACAGCCTTTAACCTGGCTAACACAGTTACTCACACAGCCTTTAACCTGGCTAACACAGTTACTCACACAGCCTTTAACCTGGCTAACACAGTTACTGACACAGCCTTTAACCTGGCTAACACAGTTACTGACAAGCCTTTTAACCGGGCTAACACAGTTACTCACACGGCCTTTAACCTGGCTAGCACAGTTACTCATACAGCCTTTAACCTGGCTAACACGGTAAATGAGTGTGAGAGGGACACAGGGAGAGCAGACAGACTCGTGTCTGCGGTGCTGTACGGGGGGCGCTGTGACTCACGGCAGGGACGGAGCCCATGTTAATCTGCACAGGGTGGTTCATGGGGGAGGCGGCGCGGGTGCCCATGGACGCCTGAGACATCTGCACGTTCTGCATGGGCATGGAGCTGAACTGGTTTATTCCTGCAGAAACACATGGACACACACACATAGGTTTGTTACACTCATCAGATACTATATACACATTCGGGAAAATATTTTGAAATATAAAGCCTTTTAATTAATATAATACATTAAAAAATATATTATATATAGCGCAGCATACAGGTTAGGGAACTGGGCTGCCAACTCAGGGGTTGCAGGTTTGATTCCCACCTGCCATAAGCACCTGTGTTAAAAGTGCCCAACCTGAACTGCTTCAGTAAAAGGCAAGAAGGACTGCATGTAAGCAGTGGATAACAGGGTCCGCCGCATGTTTAAAAATCTGTGTTTAAATTTAACGTTTCATCGTTTTAAAAGTGAAAATATAAAGGTGAGCAGGGCCGGCTGCTTTTTAATTACTGAACAGCTCTGAGCCAAACTCCACCACAACACTGTCAGGGCATGACCGCGAGCGGGAGTGTTGAGTTTATTATTATTATTATGATTAGTAGTAGTAGTAGTAGAAGTAGGATGTTAATTATTAATGCATGCATTTTCTCTCCAAGAATCAGAATCAGCACTTTGAGTCACAGCTGCAGGTCTACAGGGCCCTCGTCAGCTTGTTACCTTGCCCCGCTTCTGCCCTGTCTGACCACTAGGGGGGGCCAGAGGGAATTGACATCCTCAAAGAGGACAGCCTGACAGTGCACCACGTGAAGCCACTGCAGCCTCCCAGACAGCAAGTCCATAACAGCAACCAACATCATGCGATCGAGTGCACCTGGAAGCTAGGTGTGTGCTAAGCTAAAAAAGACATCCATGTTCCAGGGAACTCTCAACTCTTCATACCCACTTTCTAATGTTGAGCTTAGACCTGAGAAATACAGGAGGCTGAGCAGGCCTCTGCCACAATCACACTCATAAGACATAACAATGAGAAAGGTGTGTAAAAGCACCTGAGCCAGTCTGCTTACTGCTCTGCTCTAATGGCTCTAGCGCTCAACACTGGCTGTATTCTCCACGCTCTTATTCCTATAGCATGCAGTCTGAAGGGCTGTATTCTCCACGCTCTTATTCCTATAGCGAGCACTCTGAAGGGCTGTATTCTCCACGCTCTTATTCCTATAGCGAGCAGTCTGAAGGGCTGTATTCTCCACGCTCTTATTCCTATAGCATGCAGTCTGAAGGGCTGTATTCTCCACGCTCTTATTCCTATAGCATGCAGTCTGAAGGGCTGCATTCTCCACGCTCTTATTCCTATAGCGAGCAGTCTGAAGGGCTGTATTCTCCACGCTCTTATTCCTATAGCGAGCAGTCTGAAGGGCTGTATTCTCCATACACTCTTATTCCTATAGCGTGTGGTCTGAAGGGCTGTATTCTCCACGCTCTTATTCCTATAGCGTGTGGTCTGAAGGGCTGCATTCTCCACGCTCTTATTCCTATAGCGAGCAGTCTGAAGGGCTGTATTCTCCACGCTCTTATTCCTATAGCGTGTGGTCTGAAGGGCTGTATTCTCCACGCTCTTATTCCTATAGCATGCAGTCTGAAGGGCTGTATTCTCCACGCTCTTATTCCTATAGCGAGCAGTCTGAAGGGCTGTATTCTCCACGCTCTTCTTCCTATAGCGAGCAGTCTGAAGGGCTGTATTCTCCACGCTCTTATTCCTATAGCGAGCAGTCTGAAGGGCTGTATTCTCCACGCTCTTATTCCTATAGCGTGTGGTCTGAAGGGCTGTATTCTCCACGCTCTTATTCCTATAGCGAGCAGTCTGAAGGGCTGTATTCTCCACGCTCTTATTCCTATAGCGAGCAGTCTGAAGGGCTGTATTCTCCACGCTCTTATTCCTATAGCGTGCAGCCTGAAGGGCTGTATTCTCCACGCTCTTATTCCTATAGCGAGCAGTCTGAAGGGCTGTATTCTCCACGCTCTTATTCCTATAGCGTGCAGCCTGAAGGGCTGCATTCTCCACGCTCTTATTCCTATAGCGTGCAGTCTGAAGGGCTGCATTCTCCACGCTCTTATTCCTATAGCGTGCAGTCTGAAGGGCTGTATTCTCCACGCTCTTATTCCTATAGCGTGTGGTCTGAAGGGCTGCATTCTCCACGCTCTTATTCCTATAGCGAGCAGTCTGAAGGGCTGTATTCTCCACGCTCTTATTCCTATAGCGAGCAGTCTGAAGGGCTGTATTCTCCACGCTCTTATTCCTATAGCGTGTGGTCTGAAGGGCTGCATTCTCCACGCTCTTATTCCTATAGCGAGCAGTCTGAAGGGCTGTATTCTCCACACGCTCTTATTCCTATAGCGTGTGGTCTGAAGGGCTGCATTCTCCACGCTCTTATTCCTATAGCGAGCAGTCTGAAGGGCTGTATTCTCCACGCTCTTATTCCTATAGCGTGTGGTCTGAAGGGCTGTATTCTCCACGCTCTTATTCCTATAGCGTGTGGTCTGAAGGGCTGCATTCTCCACGCTCTTATTCCTATAGCGTGTGGTCTGAAGGGCTGCATTCTCCACGCTCTTATTCCTATAGCGAGCAGAATGAAGGGCTGTATTCTCCACGCTCTTATTCCTATAGCGAGCAGTCTGAAGGGCTGTATTCTCCACGCTCTTATTCCTATAGCGTGTGGTCTGAAGGGCTGTATTCTCCACGCTCTTATTCCTATAGCGAGCAGTCTGAAGGGCTGTATTCTCCACGCTCTTATTCCTATAGCGAGCAGTCTGAAGGGCTGTATTCTCCACGCTCTTATTCCTATAGCGAGCAGTCTGAAGGGCTGTATTCTCCACGCTCTTATTCCTATAGCGAGCAGTCTGAAGGGCTGGGTGCACTGTGCAAAGGCAGAGGTTTGAATGTGAAAGACTGCTGTGTCACTCGCACACAGCAGAGAGGGGAGAGGACATGTACCTGGAGAAACCTGCATGCGATTCATCATCTGATTTGGCACATTGGGCATAGGCACAGGTCCATCTGAGAGAGAGGGAGGGAGGGAGGAAGAGAGAGAGAGAGAGGGAAAGAGAAAAATTGAAGGGAGTGAGAGAGAGAGAAGTCAACAGACAGCCACATCAGAGAGAGGAAAAAAGAACATGCACTCACAACAGCATCCACAGGTACAGCGATCTTGAGAAGCGAGTGAGCGCGGTGAGAGACTGAGTAAGTGTGTGAGACGCTGAGTGAGTGAGTGAGCGAGCAAGAGACTGAGTGAGTCAGTCAGTCAAGTCCCTTTACTTGGACACAGAACACAAATATTTGTGCTGGGTACTCACTGGGAGAGCGGCCGGACTGGGGGGGGCCTAGAGAGTTGGGCGGGGTCAGGCCGGGCTGGGGGGGCCCCAGAGCATTGGGCTGGGCCAGGCCAGGCTGGGAGGGCCCCAGGGTGTTGGGCTGGGGGGGCCCCAGGGCATTTGGCTGGGCCAGACCGGGCTGGGGTGGGCCCAGGGTATTGGGCGGGGTCAGGCCTGGCTGGGGGGGCCCCAGGGCGTTGGGGGGGGTCAGGCCGGGCTGTTGGTTGCCTTGGGCTACGAGCGGGGCCTGGTTAATGATCTGCTTCTGCAGCCGAGACCGCCTCTTCTCCTCCAGCTCCTTCTGGATCTTATAGATCTTCTCCGCCAAAAAGTGGTAGTATTCGTCCTGAGAGAAACGGACGGACAGACGGACGGACACACGTAAGGCGCTCGCCGGGGCATTCTGGGTAATCCACAGTCCAACAACGCTTCCAACCCACAATGACATTACGCCAAGTTGTCACTTAATAAGCCTGAAACATACTTGTTCATTGTACACTGCACTGTCAGAACCAGACCTGGATAAAATAATCATTTAAAAGGCTTTAACACATTAGACACCAGTAGAAACAGAATTCTCTCGTGAATTGACTGTATGTTTTGTTCAGCAATAAAAATATTTCTTGGATATTCTCAAGGGTTCCACGGGTTCCAGGTCTGATGGGTACGTGCATTCACAGCTGCGGTATTCTCTGCACTTTTCTGCACGTGGGCGGTACTGTGGAGTGAAACGGGCCAGGACGGGTCACGCGTGGACCGATCCGATCTGAGCCGAGCCGTACCCTGCTGTTGGCGGACTCGTACATGTCCCCCTCCACCTTGCGGGCGTAGGCCACCAGGTTCTCCATGCGCCGGTCCTTCAGCGCAGCTGGGTCAGGGGTGGGGAAGATGGCCTGAACACTGCAGGAGGAGAGGAGCTACGTCAACACGCTGCTTCACACGCAGACACACGCGCAAACACACACACTGGTCCTTCAGCTCTCCAGGCACAGTATGAGTAGGTACACGTTACAAATAGGTGTTTTATGAAGAGGTGTGTTGTGAACACACTGTACACAGGTACATTATCAGCAGCTGTGTAATGAGTCTGTGCATCATGAGCAGGTGTGTAATCACTATGTACATTATCAGCAGCTGTGTAATGAGTCTGTACATTAAGAGCAGGTGTGTGATGAGTCTGTGCATTATGAGCAGGTGTGTGATGAGTCTGCATTATGAGCAGGTGTGTGATGAGTCTGTGCATTATGAGCAGGTGTGTGATGAGTCTGTGCATTATGAGCAGGTGTGTGATGAGTCTGTACATTAAGAGCAGGTGTGTGATGAGTCTGTGCATTATGAGCAGGTGTGTAATCACTATGTACATTATCAGCAGGTGTGTGATGAGTCTGTGCATTATCAGCAGGTGTGTGATGAGTCTGTGCATTATGAGCAGGTGTGTAATAAGTCTGTACATAATGAGCAGGTGTGTAATGAGTGTGCATTATGAGCAGGTGTGTAATAAGTCTGTACATAATGAGCAGGTGTGTAATGAGTGTGCATTATGAGCAGGTGTGTGATGAGTCTGTGCATTATGAGCAGGTGTGTGATGAGTCTGCATTATGAGCAGGTGTGTGATGAGTCGGTGCATTATGAGCAGGTGTGTGATGAGTCTGTGCATTATCAGCAGGTGTGTGATGAGTCTGTGCATTATCAGCAGGTGTGTGATGAGTCGGTGCATTATGAGCAGGTGTGTGATGAGTCTGTGCATTATCAGCAGGTGTGTGATGAGTCTGTGCATTATGAGCAGGTGTGTGATGAGTCTGTGCATTATCAGCAGGTGTGTGATGAGTCTGTGCATTATCAGCAGGTGTGTAATGAGCGTACATTATGAGCAGGTGTGCAGTATGTCAGGCTACAGTAGGGGGCGGAACTCACAGTTTGTGCACCAGGTGGGTGCGCAGGTCCTGAGTGACATGCTCGTGCCACCCCTTCCTCACCCCGCTGGTGGACAGCGGAGCGGCAGTGGGCAGGCTGCCCATGTTGGCCACGCCCGGCCCGTCTGACATCAGCTGGCTGTGGGGCAGAGTGACGGACAGCTCGGTGTGAAACGAGGAGGTGGCTAACGCAGGCTAACGGCTTCTCATTTCATCAGACTGCTGTTAAGTTAAATCATTAAGTCAGCTATAACTGAGCTTTTAAGTCCTCAGATACTTCATTCTTGTCAAAAGCAGGGCTGCCCAACCCTGTTCCTGGAGATCTACCGTCCTGCAGGTTTTCGTTCCAACCCTAACAAAGCACACCTCATTTCACAGCAAGAGCAAGGCTGCCCAACCCTGTTCCTGGAGATCTTGTTCCTAGAGTTTTTACTCCTACTCAGAAAAAGCACAGCTCATTCAAGAGCTAGAGATCTTATTGAGCTGCTGATTAGTGGAAGCAGGTATGCCAAATTAGGGTAGGAGTGAAAGCCTACAGGACGGTACATCTCCAGGAACAGGGATGGGCAGCCCTTATCTAGAATCAATCTAGGCAGGTCGGTGGGTGGGGATCGGACTCACCTGGTGTTCAGCGAGGACGGAAGAGAAGAATCTGACTGCAGGTTGGTCTGCTCCGACGAGGCCACGCCCATTGCCCCGCCCCCCATGTTCATCTGGCCAGTGCCTGTAAGGGGCAAGGGGCGGAGTCAAACCACCACGGTCTAATGTGGGGAAATAGAACGCGCGAACACGAGGTACACAAGCAATCTAGCCAAAACAGTAGTGCTCAGACCTGGCTAAAACAGGGTAGTGATCCAACATGGGTAAAACAGGATAGTGACCCAACCTGGGTAAAAACAGTGTAGTGACCCAACCTGGGTAAAAACCGTGTAGTGACCCAACCTGGGTAAAAACCGGGTAGTGACCAGATCTGGGTGAAAGATTAATTTCAATTCAGCCATTTCAGGAAATCCATTGAAAATCCACTTCATGAATATAACTGGCCGTAATGTTTTGTTTTCAATCAATTAAATAAAATTTCAACTGAACTGAAGGAACGTGCATCCGTGTCCATCCCTGTCAGTGCGCGAAATTCCAGCACACACGGTTTTCCTGACCGAGAGTCAGTCGCTCCTGCACACGCACAGGAAGGGGCGGGGCCATTACCGAGCGCGTTGACGGTGCGAAGCTGCGGCGTCTGCGCGTTCTGCTGCCCGGGGACCTGCGTCTGCGCAGCCGGCTGGTTGCCGTAGGGAAGGCCCAGGGCGGCGTAGGCCCTCTGCATGGAGCTGGGGTCGATGGGCGTGGCCGTGCTTATGGTGGGCGTGGCCTGTGGGCCGGAGCTCGCCGTGCCGACGGCGTTCTGCAGCCCCGCGTTGGGGGAACTCAGCATGGCTGTAGAGAGGCAGGGAGAGACAGTAAGACACAGTAAGCCTTTGCACAAGCACGCACCTCCCATTCCTCCCAGATCAAACCTGCCCTAAAGACAACGTCCAAGCCTGTAAGAGTGTAGCAGGAGTGTGTGTGTGTGTGTGCTGCAGGAGTCGGCGTGCAGTGAATGGGGAGCAGGCAGAGTGTAACTGCAGGACTGAGCTGAGCAGCATCCTTATGACGGCAGATCATCTCAAATGAGGGCGTGGCCCTCAACAGACCCGCCGACGCCCGCCTAGCGACAACCCCCCCAGTGCGTGGCCTAATGGAGTCAATGATTGTATTGGCTCCACATGCTCTCTCCTGGCTTTAATTAGACGGAAATTGCAGAGAAAGAAAAAGGTTTGCTGACTCTGGCTTTGAGGGCCACAGAGCTGCCAGAGTGTAACAGTGGAGGACTGTGGGCTGACTGAAGACAAATCCAGGAAAAAACGTCCTCACATTTCTATTAAACCCAAATAGATTTTCACACAAACACGCCACCCCCCCCAAAAAAAATCGTATGTTCTTTTCCAACACAAATCAAATTCCCAAAAGCAACAAAGGCCTTTCCAACTTTTTCACTACGGTTCTCACAAAGAGCGAGAGAGAGAGAGAGAGAGAGAGAGAGAGAGGGCGAAAGAGAAAGCGTGAGTGAGTGAGAGAGCACGAGAAAGAGAAAGAAAGAGAAAGAAGGAGAAAAACTGCCAGGCTGCTGCTGCACTCTAGTACAGCAGGGGGATTTAAATGAGTCACCAGCCAGCCGGCCAATCGCAGCAGGGCTGCCAGTTGACTCCGCCCCCTTTTCTGAGCCCTCTCCCTGGGTCTCAGATTACCAGCCCTGCAGGAATCCACTTGGTCTCTCATGCTTTCACAGTCAGCGCCGAGAGACACTGCCATCCTGCAGGGGGCGCAGTTTCCCTCAAACACACAGCCGTGCGAATCCCCACCCAAGTTAACTGGGAAACTTGCGCAGAATGCCGCAAATTTGCATTCATTTATTACATTCTTTAAGAGGAATGTGGATAATTTAAAATGATACTTCTTAAGGCCAAAGTCTGCTTCCTGTGTTTTGGACCATTCGAGAAAGAGACACTAGGATGCTAATTAGTGAGTGACCAGAAGGCGTTGGTTTGGCAGGGGCCACAGTAATGACGGCTGACGTGCAGCCGCCTGGGTCTCCGTACCCTGTGATTGGTGGGTGGCGGGCAGTGGTGGGAGGCGATTGGCTGGGTACTCACGCTGCTGGTTGCGCTTGTCGCTGGCGTTCTTCAGCGGCAGGCAGACAGGGCAGTCGTGCCGGGTGCAGTTCTTCCAGTGCGAGATGATCTGCCGCGAGGACGCGCAGTGAGCCACTGGGGACCAATCAGAGAGAGAGAGAGAGAGAGACTGTCAGTCAATCACAGCTTCCGAGACAGTAAGGCAACTCCATCAGTGACTGAATGAACAGGTTGGGTTAAATGAGTAAGGCAACTCCATCAGTGACTGAATGAACAGGTTGGGTTAAATGAGTGAGTAAGGCAACTATCAGTGACTGAATGAACAGGTTGGGTTAAATGAGTGAGTAAGGCAACTCCATCAGTGACTGAATGAACAGGTTGGGTTAGGGCTAAATGAGTGAGTAAGGCAACTCCATCAGTGACTAAATGAACAGGTTGGGTTAGGGCTGAATGAGTGAGTAAGGCAACTCCATCAGTGACTGAATGAACAGGTTGGGTTAGGGCTGAATGAGTGAGTAAGGCAACTCCATCAGTGACTAAATGAACAGGTTGGGTTAGGGCTGAATGAGTGAGTAAGGCAACTCCATCAGTGACTAAATGAACAGGTTGGGTTAGGGCTGAATGAGTGAGTAAGGCAACTCCATCAGTGACTGAATGAACAGGTTGGGCTGAATGAGTGAGTAATGCAACTATCAGTGACTGAATGAACAGGTTGGGTTAGGGCTGAATGAGTGAGTAATGCAACTATCAGTGACTGAATGAACAGGTTGGGCTGAATGAGTGAGTAAGGCAACTATCAGTGACTGAATGAACAGGTTGGGTTAGGGCTGAATGAGTGAGTAAGGAAACTCTATCAGTGACTGAATGAACAGGTTGGGTTAGGGCTGAATGAGTGAGTAAGGCAACTCCATCAGTGACTGAATGAACAGGTTGGGTTAGGGCTGAATGAGTGAGTAATGCAACTATCAGTGACTGAATGAACAGGTTGGGCTGAATGAGTGAGTAAGGCAACTATCAGTGACTGAATGAACAGGTTGGGTTAGGGCTGAATGAGTGAGTAATGCAACTATCAGTGACTGAATGAACAGGTTGGGCTGAATGAGTGAGTAAGGCAACTATCAGTGACTGAATGAACAGGTTGGGTTAGGGCTGAATGAGTGAGTAAGGAAACTATCAGTGACTGAATGAACAGGTTGGGTTAGGGCTGAATGAGTGAGTAATGCAACTATCAGTGACTGAATGAACAGGTTGGGTTAGGGCTGAATGAGTGAGTAAGGCAACTATCAGTGACTGAATGAACAGGTTGGGTTAGGGCTGAATGAGTGAGTAAGGCAACTCTATCAGTGACTGAATGAACAGGTTGGGTTAGGGCTGAATGAGTGAGTAATGCAACTATCAGTGACTGAATGAACAGGTTGGGCTGAATGAGTGAGTAATGCAACTATCAGTGACTGAATGAACAGGTTGGGTTAGGGCTGAATGAGTGAGTAAGGCAACTATCAGTGACTGAATGAACAGGTTGGGTTAGGGCTGAATGAGTGAGTAAGGCAACTCTATCAATGACTGAATGAACAGGTTGGGTTAGGGCTGAATGAGTGAGTAAGGCAACTCCATCAGTGACTGAATGAATGCGCTGAGCTGAGGTTAGGCGGTAAAGCGAGGCTTTCCCCAAACGCGCGGCCTGTTCCACGGCCCGGCCCTCCCGTCTGGCACAACGCAGCGGCAGCGGTTTCACACCGGCTCCGAGCTGAGCCCGTAACTCAGGCCTTCAGCACATGCCCTCCCCACCATGACTCACACAGCCGCCTTCATTTCCAACACACACTTCCACTTACACAGCTGGATACGCACTGCCGGGAATCAGATTCAGCGCCAGCTGTACGGGGACAACAAGCAGTGCCCCACGGGGGAATCAAACCCGCAAACTCTGAGTGGCAGGTCTGTTTCCCGTGGGGAGGGACCTGCAGGCTTAGCTCAACCTGAAAGTGAAAGGCCGCAGTGCTTGAGCTGAACTGCATCAGTACCCAGCTCTCTGAAGGGACAGTATGTTACAGACTGCGCTGTGTGAGAGAGTCCGGTAATTGCCTGAATGACGTGTTAAACGCGTCGGCCGTCCGGGGCTGGGACAGCCTCAGAGGAATTCCCCGCCCCCCTCCCCCCAGGGTTCTGCACACACGGAGCGTAATGACCATCAGCAGCGACTGCCTCACAGTGCAAACAGCGACTGTAATGAACTGCACTTGACATTTCACACGCTCTGAATTACAGCCATCACTATTAGGCTCGCGATCCTCCTGAAGAAAATTACAGAGACCCATGAGGAGAACACGGCACGGGCACGCACAGTCGAACAGGGTTTTTACCAAAATGATATTCCACATTAACAAGCTAGCCGTATTAAATAAAATTTAGTTACTTTCGAAAGGCCAGACATTAACACCCAGTTCCCACAGAAATATTGAGCTGCGACCAGCAGAAAGGTTAACTAAGCCTCAACTATCCCAACGCTTTACAGGGCTAAGGCAAAATCAAAGCAGAGGGAAATGTGACTTTAAGAGTGGAAACCCCCCACAGTGACCTCACTCAGGCCTCGCCATTCAGTCCCGCTGGTCCTGAGACCTTCCAACTCACCAATTACGGTTATAACCATGTTATAGAGATGAATGCACTCTCTGAAGGCTAGGTTATAACCACGTTATAGAGATTAACGCACTCTGAAGGCTGTTATAACAATGTTACAGAGATGAATGCACTTTCTGAAGGCGGTTATAACCATGTTATAGAGATTAATGCACTCTGAAGGCTGTTATAACCATGTTATAAAGATTAACAGTCTCTCTGAAAGCTGTTATAACCATGTTATAGAGATTACTGCACTCTCTAAAGGCTAGGCTATAACCATGTTATAGAGATTTATGCACTCTCTGAAGGCTGTTATAACCATGTTATAGAGATTAACACCCTCTCTGAAGGCTGTTATAACCATGTTATAGAGATTTATGCACTCTCTGAAGGCTGTTATAACCATGTTATAGAGATTAACACCCTCTCTGAAGGCTGTTATAACCATGTTATAGAGATTTATGCACTCTGAAGGCTGTTATAACCATGTTGTAGAGATTAACACCCTCTCTGAAGGCTGTTATAACCATGTTATAGAGATGAATGCACTCTCTAAAGGCTGACAGCTAGAACAGAGAATTTTTTTTCATTAATAAAGTGGGAAAAACTAGCGACTTCAGAAATATGCAGGGCCTAAAAAAATCAGCATATTGATAAACTCCTCATTAGTAACAAAGTGCTTTTCATAAACCTGGAGACACTGAAGAAAGTAACCAGGGAAACCAGCACAGACACGGACTAATGAGGCTAATATTACCCCAGGTCAGAGAGCGCGGTACTTCAACACTCCTGAAAGGCGAGGCGAAGTGGGATCGCCGAGGGCGACACAAAACGCCCCTGGCCAGGGCTTTGATCCCAGGGTTCAAATTACCACATGCTGGAAATGACTTATTTCAACATTTTCCATGATACCACAAGCCCCATTCCGACAGATAACACTGCAAAGCTGTTTCATCACGAGCCCTGCACACAATTAAACTGTCCGTCACTTTTTTTTCTAGATAACGAAAATTTAAATTAAAAATTAAAAAACTCAAACTGAAGAAAAATGGCTGTCGATATACTCGGCCCAATTAGACCCGCAGAAGCTCCACCCACTGATCGCTACAGGCCACCCTATTGGAGCTGCAGAAGCTCCGCCCCCTAACGCTACACTCTGCTCCATTAGAGCTGCAGAAGCTCCGCCCCCTATCGCTATACTCCGCCCCATTAGAGCTGCAGAAGCTCCGCCCCCTATCGCTAGACTCCGCCCCATTAGAGCTGTAGAAGCTCCGCCCAGCTATTGCTACACTCCGCCCCATTAGACCTGCAGAAGCTCCACCCACCGATCGCTACACGCCACCCCATTAGAGCTGCAGAAGCTCCGCCCACCGCCTGCGACACTCCACCCCATTAGACCCGCAGCTGACTCCGTTCACATGGCTCCCCCCACCGAGACCCTCCCTCCAAAAATGACGCCATCCCGAGAGTGACATCAGCCTCCTCCTGCCAGCAAAAAGCCTGTTTCCTTCCTGTGCGCGGGCTCCCCTCGTTTCTCACAGCTCAGAGTGAGTGTGGCCTTCCGCTGGCTGTGGGGAACGCTGCTGCAGCGTCAGCACAGATTTATCACCCCTTTCATTTTTCCCTCCAACGAACAGAAAATGTTTTCTGTACAAAAATGGCAGTGGGGTCTTAAATTAGGAAAAAAAACGGCACAAACTCTCCAATAACATTCCGGTCCGAAGGGCTGCTGCGGGCTGTATGGGACACGGGGATTTTGGGCGATGTCTTCCACTTGAGGAGAAGTCAGCAGGTAAAAGCGTTTTACACACAAGCCAAGGCCATTTTCTCTCCCTGTTCCTCTCAGGGAACCCACATATACATAAATATATAATTATTGAAAGTGAAGACAAACACAGCAGTGATAAGGACCCGTAGAGCAGCAGCAGCAGTAATGACGGGGTCTCACCCTGGCAGGACTTGCCGGCCTGGCAGTGGGTCATGTGGTTGAGGACGTTCTTCATGGTGCGGCAGTGGGGCAGGGCACAGGCCTGCACCTGCCCGTTGGCCTGCTCGCGCCGCTGGCACTTGTGGGCGTGGAGCAGCAGGACCAGCTGCTGCTGGATCAGCTTGCGCTTCTCCGGGTCGGCCGTGGGGCCCGCCAACACGCCCTGCCCCGGGACCACGCCCACCGAGGGCACCTGCTGCTGAGCCTGGGCCTGGGCCTGCTGCTGCTGCATCTGAGACTGCAGCGCCCCCCGCAGGTCCGGAGGACAGCGAGAGAGAGAGAGGAGGGGGGAGAGGGAGAGAGATGGAGAGAGACCGAGAGAGGAGGGAGAAAAAAAGAGAGGGGGGAGAGAAAGAGTGAGGAGGAGGGGAGAGGGAGGGGGGAGAGAGGGAGAGAGATGGAGAGAGACCGAGAGCGGAGGGAGAAAAAAGAGAGGGGGGAGAGAGGTGGGGAGAGAAAGAGTGAAGAGGAGGGGAGAGGGAGGGGGGAGAGAGGGAGAGAGATGGAAAGAGACAGAGAGAGAGAGAGAGAGAGGAGAAAAAAGAAAGGGGAGAGAGAAGAGGGAGAAGGAGAAAGAGAGAGTGAGTGTGTGAGGGAAAAAGAGAGGGAAAGAAAGAGAGCGGGGTGGGGGGACAGGTATGGAGAGAGCGAGAAGAAAGGAAGGAAGAATTAGAGAGAAGGCAAGGAGAGGGAA
The DNA here is from genome assembly GCF_013347855.1 of Anguilla anguilla. Lineage (NCBI taxonomy): Eukaryota > Metazoa > Chordata > Actinopteri > Anguilliformes > Anguillidae > Anguilla > Anguilla anguilla. The sequence goes on along the minus strand of NC_049202.1, from coordinate 59,606,828 downwards.
CAAGAAATAAGGAATGAGAAAAATGAAAGAGGGGGAGAGAAAGGCGGAGTGCAGGAGAGAAACGGGAGGAGAGGACAAACACAGAGAAAGAGAGAAGGGGGAGAATAAAGAAACACACAGAGAGATCATTAGCATTATTACACTTTCACATTCCCTCCGCAGACAGCGGCATGGTGTAACGCTGTAAACCCCCCCCCCCCCACAGCGCTCGGACTCACCAGGCCGGGCACACCGCTCACGGGCGCGCTCTTCAGGTCCGAGGGGAAGGATGGCAGCCCCGCCTTGCCCTGCAGCTGAGCGCCCACCCCCGAGCCCTGCCCAAACGCCTGGCCAAAGCCCATCTGCACAGAGAGAGAGAGAGGAGGGAGGGGGGGGAGAGAAGGGAGGTTAGGTTAAGTTAAGGTTGAGTAGCACTGGTGGAAAGTCGAGGACTGAGGCAGCCTAAAATCAGCTGTAAAATTCACAGTTTTATGAAAAAAAAAAAAAAAAGACCCAACACACTCATAGGTGTGGAGACACCAGTGGCAGACGCTCACACACCCAAACTGCCACTGATATGATTTTCATAGTTCACCATACAGCAGGCCTGCTGCTTGGCACGTATGGCTTTCCAGCGATGTACACAGATTTCTGACTCGACCTCCACAGACTTATTCTTCACATGGCCTTTCCCAAAGATGGAAAACCCTGAGCTGCTTGCTGCTGCTTCTTCAGTTCTGCTGGTAGCCACATGTCTCCCAGCACATTACCTATTGCACATTCTCTAGGAAATACAAACGGCAGCTACAGAATCATTCCTAGAATGAGAAACCCCTCTTACAACTCTCTCACCCGCTAAAAAAAAAAGCATTTTCAGTCAAACGCTTCAGAAGTGACACCTGGCTCTCACGCCTAGCTGACGTACTCGGTCCCCATAATAGCTGTCAGCGGTAGAAACGCGCTTCCTTCCCTATTTTACACTGCTATGCGAGCGCAGTTCTTATGCAGGCATACAAACAGCATCCCTCTGATTTAGACAGCATTCTCACAGTGACCTCCCCTCATACTCCCACAGAGTGGGGAACAGGACACAGGACCCATCGCTACATAGCCCACTGTCACCCGCATGGTCAATGGTCAACATCTAGCCTACTACTCGTGTGTTTCACGTACATGTGCACACACAAACGCACATGAACACAAAGCACACACACACTGCTAGACGTAGCAGCAGTCACACACACACATACACACACTGCTAGACGTAGCAGCAGTCACACACACACACATACACACACTGCTAGACATAGCAGCAGTCGCAGTCACACACACGCACGCACGCACGCAGTGTGCTCACGGTTCACCCCTGCAGCAGGAGGGGTATGAGGGGCTGAGGGGTGTGCAGTTGCAGGCGTCCCGCTGATACACACATTTCTTCGAGGGACTTCAGCATTTCCACTGAAAACCCCTAATGCAAACGCCTAATTTACACCTGGTCTCGGCAATAGAGAACATCTCTATAAATAAGTGCACAGTGTTGAAGTCTCCGGTCTCCACAGGCAACCGGTGTCACCAGCGAGGGCCAATCGCAACACCCGGACCGGAGACTCCACCGACGGTGGCCTGAAAGTGCCATTTCCATAACAGTACATCTGACGAGCCACTGCCCGCGCGGGAATGAAGACCTTTCAGTGGTATTTTCAAGGGAAAATGGAAGAGAAGAGATTTACTAAATGAACACAGCAGTTTTTTGTAAAAGGATTAAATCATTATCATTAATTTAAAAAGGGTAAAGAAGAAGTATAAAAGTTAATGTCCAGTGAATAACTCAGTAGGTTAAGATGCCCTACTCAAATGGTTCAAGGCAAACAATCTCCTCAACCCATTTGAGTAAAGTGAACTTTTTCTTTTTTAGACTGTAGTAACAGTCCCAGTCTCCCTCAGTCTCTGTTAGCTGCGTAGCACACAAACAGAAGTGTGACAAACTCGCACATCTACGCTGCACTAGCTATTATTCCACCAGCCAGGCCTTCATCACTGGGTTGGTGTAACTAAAACTCTCTCTCGCTCTCCCTCCCTCCCTGTCAATTTCAATTTTCAATCCAAAATGCTTTATTGGCATGACAAGATGCAACTTGTTGCCAAAGCATAGAAAAGAACATATAAAGAACATGCACCATTGAACACATGAACATATACATGGACATACAGTTTACAGACATATAGGCTTACCCAAATAGGCTCACTGGTTGTCCCTCTGTTTATGACAAGCTGTGATATAATTTGCCGCTAGTCTGATGCATTTTTTGTGTTCTCCTAATAAATAGGGGAGTTTTTGGTGATCATTTAGAGTTTCTCTTATGTCCAGGTATTTTCCACATGTTGTGAGAAAGTGTAGCTCTGTCTCCACCACTCCTTGACTGCAGTGTGAGCACAGTCTGTCCTCTCTGGACAGTCAGGTCTGCCTGTGTTCGGCCTTTTTCGATGGCCAGGCTGTGCTCACTCTTTCTCTCCCTCCCTACTTCTCCCCCTCGCCCTCTCTGTCTCTCTTCCTCTCTCTCTGTCTATCCCTTCCTCCCTTTCCCTCTCCCTCTCCAACCCTCCTTCTCCCCCTCTCCCTCTGTCTCACTTCCTCGCTCTCTGTCTATTCCTTCCTCCCTATCCCACTCCCACTCCCACTCCTGGAATCAAATTAATCTTGTGCTGAAAATATAAGTTATGTTTCCAGCTAACAAAGACGCTGACAGGCCTTTATACACTACAGTATCAGCGCTTTAAAATGGCTCATTATGTTTAAAATACAATACATAACATTAAACAGCATTACATTAGGCCACATTATAGTACACCATATTACATTGGGCTACATTACATTACACTACATTAGAACACATTACACTACATCACATTAGACTACATTACACTACAATAAATTACATTACACTACATTACATTCAGCTAATGCTCTCAATCCAGAGTGGCTTACAGTACAGGAGAACATAATGAGCAATTCCAGCATGAGCAACAGTGCCAGACCAGGCCAACAGTATTCTCAGACAAGTGAGTGTATGACATCACTGAAGCACAGGCGCAACTTCAGTGCGCTAAGCAAGCCAACCAGAATACACACCCTGAATACACTGAATATACTGAAGCAATGCAGGTTAAGTATCTTGCTCAAGGTTACAACAGCAGTGTCCTACCCGGGAATCGAACCTGTGACCTTTAGCTTGCAAGACCAGTTCCTCACCCATTATGCTACACTGCTGCCAGACACAGCAGTTTGAGCATCAACTGCTAAATCAAAATGAGGCTAGAAAAGGGGGAGGGATGGAGAGAGAGGAAGAGAAGGAATGAGAGAGAAAGAGATTAAAAACATAAGAGAACAGGGAGGGACAGACAGACAGCAGACAGAGAAAGAGGGGGGGGGGGGACCCATGCCTCAGGCAGTGACCCGCTTCGCAGACTGGCTCTAACACACTGGCGTGTGCCCAGTCCTGCAGGAGGATTTACGGGGCTTCCTTCCTTAATGGAGCACAAACAGAGGGGAGGGGGGGTTGGGGATTACACACGCTCATGTTCTACTACAGCACGAGCACTGCCAAGATACCACACCAAACACTGCGACACCGTGTAACCCGCACAGCACAGCAACAACCCAGTACTACTGCTACTGCTACTGCTACTACTGCTGCTGCTACTACTACTGCTACTGCTACTGCTGCTACTGCTGCTACTGCTACTACTGCTACTACTACTGCTACTACTACTACTGCTACTACTACTACTGCTATTACTACTACTAGAACTAAAGAAAGAGAGAGAGGACTGTGCCGCTCTACCATCTCTATTCAAACCCGTGTCTGTGAGCGAGGATTCATTCAGCATTTCTATATCCGACCCCCCCCACACCCCTCCCCCCCCAAAGCGACTGGCGCTTCTTCATGTGGCAGACGCCGCCCGAGTCTTCCCCCGAGAGTGCCGCAGCGCGCTGGCTTCCGATCGACTTCCTGCCAAACCGCAGATGTCAGAAGTCACAGACGCGCAGTCCCTGCAGGCCGGGGGCATGAACGCAGAGCCAGCGACGCCTCACAGGCACCGCCGCCACCATCGCCGTCGCCCCCGCGCACGTCAGGGATCTGAACTCTGCTTCAGGTGCTTCGCAAGTCTCGGGACATTACCCAACTAAAAGACACGCCTTCCATTCTTCCCCCCGAGAGCGCGTGCGATTCACTGCGCTCGCAACTGCATTTGTCCCATAAGCAGAGCCCCAGAATAAACTTCTACAGAGAGTATTTACACATTAAATTAACCCACAGAAGAGACCGAACATCAAATCAAACTGACACAACACAAAAAAACTGCAATGCCAAAATCCAGAAGAGAAAAAATACATACAGGCACAAAGAAACCCTGTGGTGACCTTAAAGTAGTTTCCAATCCTTGTCCCGGTGCATCGATTCTGACCTGCCCTGGAAAATCGCTCAACAGTCAACTGCAGTTAATTAACAGATTAAGGGACTGATTTACGAAGAACTTTAACACGTGCAACACAATTTAGCACACAGAAAACTAATAACACAAGCAATGATTGGTGCCTAACAAATACCATGACCAATCATTGGCCTTGTTACTGGTTTTACGCGGTGAAGGTCGTAGTAAATCAGGCCGTAATAACGATGAGTAATAACGTGTGTGCGGTCCCTTTTGCTTTAGTACCTCCCCTCAAACTACAGTAAGGCAGCAGACTCCGCTGATTAGGCCACCAATTAAACTGTTTGAAGCCCTATAAACAAACAAACAGCTAATTAAATCAGAAATGAACAGCAATAATTTACCTCAAAAGCAACCCGTATTATTAAGGGCATAAATCTATCATCATAGCAGCACAGGCACGACCCAAACTAGGCCTACTCTTTACAACGTTAACAGCATCTAACTGCTGGCCATATAAAATCTGAACAAGCCAATGGGCCACCAGCTCAATCAAGCATGATTAATTTCAGCCACCTGCAAGTGAAGAGGCCCAACATCCCCAGCAGTGAGAAACACGGATGCATGCACGTGGCCGCTGGAGACCTGGGGCTCTACAGCTGAGCGGTCAAACACGGACCTCAAAGAACCTGATCTTCCCACGGTCCAGATAAGCCTGCAGTACGGCACGCCCTCTCAAGCGGGATACGGGGGACGAGGGAGGCAGAGAGCAAGAGACAGTGACGAGAGACAGAGAAAGAAAGAAGTAGGGAAAGGGATGGAGAGAGAGAAGGAGGGAGAGAGAGAGAGAGAGAGAGAGAATGAGGGAGAGGGAGGGAGTGAGAAGGAGGGAGAGAGAGAGAGAGAGAGAGAAGAGAGGCATCGAGATAGACAGGCAGAGAGAGAGGAGGGGGAGGGAAAGGGAGAGAGAAGGGGGAGAGAAAAAGAGAAAAGGAGGGAGACAGCAGGAAAGGGGAAAGAGTGAGAGAGGGAAAGGGGTAAAGAGAGATGCAGGACTTGTGGGGGGGGGGGGGTGTACTGCCAGCACGTGGGAGCAGAACCGGCCCAGCCAGCCGAGGGCTCTGCAGGGGGCAGGAGCTGAGGCCAGCCGAGGGCTCTGCAGGGGGCAGGAGCTGAGGCCAGCCGAGGGCTCTGCAGGGGGCAGGAGCTGAGGCCAGCCGAGGGCTGTGCAGGGGGCAGGAGCTGAGGCCAGGCGAGGGCCCGGCTGTGCAGGAAGAGCTCGTCTGTGCGGAGCGTCTCTCCCGTCAGCACGGACTCCGCGTCCAAAACCCGCCCCCTATTACAGCTGGAGCTCATCCTCCCCAGTGCGTTGCTGAACAATATTACACCTATTAACCGACCAATTAGGCTTGAGCAAACAGCGTCTGCCGCAAGCAAACAGCCAGACGACCTGGCCTGAGAGCACAGCATACCGCCAGAGACACAGCGCAACCCCAGAGACACAGCGCACCGACACAGAGACACAGTGCAACGCCAGAGACACAGCGCACCGCCAGAGAAACCGCGTACCGACACAGAGACACAGCCCTGGTATAGAGACTCACACAGCCCTGGTATAGAGGCTCACACAGCCCTGGTATAGAGGCTCACACAGCCCTGGTATAGAGACTCACACAGCCCTGGTATAGAGGCTCACACAGCCCTGGTATAGAGACTCACACAGCCCTGGTATAGAGGCTCACACAGCCCTGGTATAGAGGCTCACACAGCCCTGGTATAGAGACTCACACAGCCCTGGTATAGAGACTCACACAGCCCTGGTATAGAGACTCACACAGCCCTGGTATAGAGGCTCACACAGCCCTGGTATAGAGGCTCACACAGCCCTGGTATAGAGGCTCACACAGCCCTGGTATAGAGACTCACACAGCCCTGGTATAGAGACTCACACAGCCCTGGTATAGAGACTCACACAGCCCTGGTATAGAGACTCACACAGCCCTGGTATAGAGACTCACACAGCCCTGGTATAGAGGCTCACACAGCCCTGGTATAGAGACTCACACAGCCCTGGTATAGAGACTCACACAGCCCTGGTATAGAGGCTCACACAGCCCTGGTATAGAGGCTCACACAGCCCTGGTATAGAGGCTCACACAGCCCTGGTATAGAGACTCACACAGCCCTGGTATAGAGGCTCACACAGCCCTGGTATAGAGACTCACACAGCCCTGGTATAGAGGCTCACACAGCCCTGGTATAGAGACTCACACAGCCCTGGTATAGAGGCTCACACAGCCCTGGTATAGAGGCTCACACAGCCCTGGTATAGAGGCTCACACAGCCCTGGTATAGAGACTCCACACAGCCCTGGTATAGAGACTCACGCAGCCCTGGTATAGAGGCTCACACAGTCCTGGTATAGAGACTCACACAGCCCTGGTATAGAGGCTCACACAGCCCTGGTATAGAGACTCACACAGCCCTGGTATAGAGACTCACACAGCCCTGGTATAGAGACTCACACAGCCCTGGTATAGAGGCTCACACAGCCCTGGTATAGAGGCTCACACAGCCCTGGTATAGAGACTCACACAGTCCTGGTATAGAGACTCACACAGCCCTGGTATAGAGGCTCACACAGCCCTGGTATAGAGACTCACACAGCCCTGGTATAGAGGCTCACACAGCCCTGGTATAGAGGCTCACACAGCCCTGGTATAGAGGCTCACACAGCCCTGGTATAGAGACTCACACAGCCCTGGTATAGAGACTCACACAGCCCTGGTATAGAGACTCACACAGCCCTGGTATAGAGACTCCACGCAGCCCTGGTATAGAGACTCCACACAGCCCTGGTATAGAGACTCACACAGCCCTGGTATAGAGACTCACACAGCCCTGGTATAGAGGCTCACACAGCCCTGGTATAGAGACTCACACAGCCCTGGTATAGAGACTCCACACAGCCCTGGTATAGAGACTCACACAGCCCTGGTATAGAGACTCACACAGCCCTGGTATAGAGGCTCACACAGCCCTGGTATAGAGGCTCACACAGCCCTGGTATAGAGGTTCACAGTCCTGGTATAGAGGCTCACACAGTCCTGGTATAGAGGCTCACACAGCCCTGGTATAGAGGCTCACACAGCCCTGGTATAGAGGCTCACACAGTCCTGGTATAGAGGCTCACACAGCCCTGGTATAGAGGCTCACACAGCCCTGGTATAGAGACTCACACAGCCCTGGTATAGAGACTCACACAGTCCTGGTATAGAGGCTCACACAGTCCTGGTATAGAGACTCACACAGTCCTGGTATAGAGGCTCACACAGTCCTGGTATAGAGGCTCACACAGCCCTGGTATAGAGGCTCACACAGCCCTGGTATAGAGACTCACACAGCCCTGGTATAGAGGCTCACAGCCCTGGTATAGAGACTCACACAGTCCTGGTATAGAGACTCACACAGCCCTGGTATAGAGGCTCACAGCCCTGGTATAGAGACTCACACAGCCCTGGTATAGAGGCTCACACAGCCCTGGTATAGAGGCTCACACAGCCCTGGTATAGAGACTCACACAGCCCTGGTATAGAGGCTCACACAGCCCTGGTATAGAGGCTCACACAGCCCTGGTATAGAGGCTCACACAGCCCTGGTATAGAGGTTCACAGCCCTGGTATAGAGACTCACACAGCCCTGGTATAGAGACTCACACAGGCCTGGTATAGAGACTCACACAGCCCTGGTATAGAGACTCACACAGCCCTGGTATAGAGACTCACACAGCCCTGGTATAGAGACTCACACAGCCCTGGTATAGAGATTCACACAGCCCTGGTATAGAGGCTCACACAGCCCTGGTATAGAGGCTCACACAGGCCTGGTATAGAGACTCACACAGCCCTGGTATAGAGACTCACACAGCCCTGGTATAGAGGCTCACACAGCCCTGGTATAGAGGCTCACACAGCCCTGGTATAGAGGCTCACACAGCCCTGGTATAGAGGCTCACACAGGCCTGGTATAGAGACTCACACAGTCCTGGTATAGAGACTCACACAGCCCTGGTATAGAGGCTCACACAGTCCTGGTATAGAGACTCACACAGCCCTGGTATAGAGGCTCACAGCCCTGGTATAGAGACTCACACAGCCCTGGTATAGAGGCTCACACAGCCCTGGTATAGAGGCTCACACAGCCCTGGTATAGAGGCTCACACAGCCCTGGTATAGAGGCTCACACAGCCCTGGTATAGAGACTCCACACAGCCCTGGTATAGAGACTCCACACAGCCCTGGTATAGAGGCTAGGACTGGCTCATCTGAGAATGGCCGGTGTGGCATAGTGGTTAGGGAACTGGGCTTGCGCACTCCAAGGTTGCAGGTTTGACTTCTAGTTGGGGCACTGCCATTGTACCCTTGAGAAAACTAATTACCCTGAATCGCTTCAGAAAATACCCAGCTGTATAAATGTATTTTAAGTGAAAAATCAAAGTCAAACATGGAATGTCTCAGCAAAAACAAAAGCCTACACCCACAGCAGCCATGCTCTCACAAGATGCATGAAGAAATGAAATTAAGATGCATTTACTTTCATTTACAAATTTGGCATTAATCCACTTCTCACCAGCTATTATGCTTAACCTTCCAAAGTCAGTCCAAAGTCCAAAGTCACTGTCGATAGCTTCATCAGCGGGACGAAAGCACTGAAGAAGTGCACCGCTGAACGGCACCAAGAGAGCAAGGCTCACAAGATCGCGTGTGGTAAGCGAGCACCACTGAGTAACCCGTTCAAGTCACGCTAGCTAGCCTGCTAGTGTAACGCAGACTCACTGTATTCTGAACACCAAGTTAGCTCACGATGTTCCGAACAGTGAATCTTTCATGACGAACAAATAAGAAATTACATCCAGAGCAGCCGTGGTTTTTGTGTGTGTGTAAAGTCTAATTCCTTCCCTTTTCATAAAAAAACTTGGTACGAGACATGTACGCGATCCGATAAAATTGCCCTGGAAATGATCCAAAATGACCCCGAAACATATTTCACAAGGGCAAAAAAAGCCCTTGTTAAAAAAAGTTAATTTCCTACCCTGCTTCAGAGCGAGTCTAACTTTCAGCCACAGCTGAATATTGCCTTTTAACCTTTTCATTTTTTCCCCTTCACCAAATTAGAAATATCATTTCCTTAAGACGACGTTACTGCCAACACTTGGAGAACTGTGTTAATTAAGATGCAGGACACATGTAGCGCTCTCCCGCATTTTTCATTTTTGTCTTTCTGGGATGAGACAATTGGGCTCGAAAAGTGTTTGAGCCCACCCCCCCGCCCCCCACCCCCCCTCCCCTTCCCAACGGCATTCTGACTGAACTACCAGCGAGACCTTAGCGTAATGAGAATAATACTGAGCCTCACCTTGTTCATGTTGCCGGCCTGCTGGGCGTTCACGGCCACGTGGCCGCCTGCCTGTGGCGCCCCCTGTTGGGCCAGCGTCTCCGCCAGCGCGCTCGCTGCTCCGCCGCCCCCCGCCGCGCCGGCTCCGCCCCCTCCCGCTCCCTGCATGGACGAGCCCTGGTACTGCAGCCCCGCCCCGCCCCGGCCACGCCCGGCGGGGCCCAGGGAGCCGTTCATCACCTGGGCAGGTTGCGGGGGCTGGGGGCTCTGCCCGCGCAGGCCGTGGGGGGGGCCGCTGTTCAGCACGGCCTGGGGGAAGCCGGGCGGGACGGCCTGCTTCTGTGCTGGCGAGGGGTGCGAGGGCGACGGCGAGCCCTGGCTCAGGGGGCTCTTTCCCAGCATGCCCTGCGGCTGCGGGCTGGGCCCCAGGCCCGAGCCGCTGCCCGCCCTCAGGAGCTCCGACAGCTGCTTGTGCTTGGAGGCGGCGTCCTGGACCATCCCGCCCACCGAGGCCCCGCCCCCTGCTCCGCCCCCGCCGTTTGAGGGCATGGACAGCAGGCCCAGGTCGCCGCCGTTGGGAATCAGCTCATCCGGCAGGTCGTTCTCCAAGTCGAACAGGGAGACCAAGTCAACTGAGGGAGATAGGGAGGGAGGGAGGGAGAGAAGGATAAAGTTAGTCACTGCCTATGTTCACCACATGACGCTCCTCCTCCTCCAGTACGGACTGAAAGACGGCATTTTCTAAACTAACTGCGTCCATTGATTCCACACAAGATCCTACCCAAAATCCCTGTTTTGGCCAGACATTATGCAGAGAAGCGCATCTAATGTGAAATAGGACTGCTAATGTTCACAGGTGGTTAGACATTACCAGAGAAGACACGGTTTAATTTTGTTTGGAAATGTTTCAAAAAATAATTTCTGACCGAGACAAATGCACTGCAAATGACGATCCACGACTACCGATTTAACTCCAGTGAGAGAGTGGAGGGAGCCAGAGGGCGATTTTTGGGAAATCCCTCCTTCGGGATCGACATTTCTCTTGATCTTGAAGCTTTGCTGCTCCGTTCCGAATTGAGCCCTTTGATGCGACTGCACCCCTCGTCCTGTTTGGAGCCCTTTGCTCTTCCCAGACCCTCAGACCATCTCGCTAAGCAGACGCTGACCGAAACCGACTGGCGCTCAGCAGAGGCCTTCTGAGCCCACAGGCCGCACTGTCTCAGCAGATAAGCGACACAAGCAGGACTCAACACTTCCACACGCTCTAAGTGATGCAGACATGCTGCTGAAAGCGAGGGGGGGGGGTCAAAAAAGCACAGAGGCTCAACAAGCCGAACAGCCACAAATATCTGAGGCAAACTTCTGAGGGCAAAGCTGCACAGAAGAAATCTTTCTGTTTGAAACCATGAGCACTGGGCTCAGCTGCACGTGGAGGGGGGAGGGGGGAGGGGTGGGGTTGGCCTAAACCAGCTTTATCCGCAAACTCGCCACAGCACAAATCAGCCCCCGGGGACCGCCCACGCCCCCCAGACGTGCCACAGACGGCGGGCGGCGGTCGCTACGCTAACCTTAAATCCCAGCACGGCGAAACCGCGGCTTTCTGTTCCCCCGTACGGCAGACGTGCGTGTGGTGAAAACACCAACGCACCCGCTCGCTCTGACAGACAGGCACCAACAGCAACTGTGCAGCTGCAGTGTCCTCAGCTGGACCCGGGGCCCTGCTTCACAAAGCAGGATGACTGAGTTAGCTGGATAACTGCGCTGAGTAAAACCCAGAACCCTCCCACATCTGGAACACGGACTGAAGTAAAAAGTGCTGTTCCGGGGTTTTACTCAGCGCAGTTTCCCAGGTAACTCAGTAATCCTGTGTCATGATACAGGCCCCAGAACCTCAGGTAGCTCAAATCCAGGTTAGAGGCAGTGCTGCTGCTCTCTGGCCTGTAGGTAAATGGATGAGCTAGGCTGGACCTAATGGCCCATATTAATCATCACGCATTCTGAAAACAGACTCTGAATCAGCTGTGCACGTCCACAGTTGTGCTCAGGGTTATAATAATGCTGATCCAGGGTCAGTGAATCCTATACCACCCTCAGGAGAGAGCAAATGGCACTACCATGTGCCAAACGAACACCTAACTCAGCCCCTACTCACTGTCCACAGGGTGGGTGGGATGACACTGAAATTTCCCAATCATCCCATCACCACGCGGGACCACATGACAAAAAAAAAATACTACGTTAGCTACTGTGGGAGGGGAGGAACGGGTTTATTTCTCATTATAATATTCATGAACAGAGGGCAAACCACACACCGTTTCAACCGGTTACCTGACTTGAAGCCACACATCTACAGAGACACCAGCAGGCCTTCTTTCTCTGGTTTAGGGCTATGGCTCTACGGGTACAGGTATTCCCCGAAGTCCTAAAAGACCCACCCTGACACATTTAGCCACGGCCGTTAGAGAAAGTCGCCAGCTCAAAGGAGCTCACTCTTCAGAGGAAAGGAAAGCTGCTAAACTGGCTTACACTTTCGTTTCCAAAGTTCAGAGTCTGTGGCTCTTATTTTAAATGGGAGGCTGTTCCACTCAGCCACTCCCTCCTACCTCAACCGACAGCACCGCACGTTGAACAGTCACCAATAAACATTTCACTGCACGCACGTAGAGCAGAGGCAGCCAGCGGAATTCGAACCTTACTTTTATAACCAACAGCTGCCTCTAAAATGAGACTCCTAATTCTGAATGACACTGATTTGTTTCTGTCGCCATCTTTAGGGCCCTACGATTTCCGTGATGCGGAAACGCGGACGGAATCGCGGAATCCAGTCATAAAAATGTAATTAACGGTGAAACGCAAAATCTCGTGGAATTTAACAGGTTTCTGATTAAACTAATCAAAAGGCTTTATAAATTATTGTAAACAGTATAACAGCACTCCCTCTCATATGATATTGCTTAAATAAAATGACGAAGAGAAACATTTCCCCGTTTTGGGGAGTTGTGTGTGTGGCGGGGTTTTGTATGTGCGCGCGACTGCGTCCACCACATCAACGAACCTAGATAATGAACTCCTCACAGGCAAGCGTGAGGCACTAACTGTAGTATAACTTCGAAATAATAGCAGGACGTCGGATATGAAAACGAAAGCTTTCTTTATACTGAAAAGCAGTTGACATTTTGTACTTACAAACAATAAACAAACGCTAGGCTATTCACTTGGCATTTACGTCTCAGTCGCATATAAAATCACAAAAAAACGAGCTTTTTCTTCCTACTTTCTAGCTGCAAGGCATTCGGATACTTGAAGTTTTTTAACCATTCTAACGCCAATACAACATAAAAATGCATCTCGAATCAATATCAATCAAACATAATACAAATGAAATGTATTTCTTTTAACTCTTTCTTTTAACTGTAAATAATATAGATATAGTTTTACAGCTTTCAATGAATTACAATAAATTACCCATGTAACCTATTAAGTTACAACACTCACTGAGCTGAACACAAAGAGGCTGACAATCATGTATTTCAATGGAGAGGTCTCTGAGAGATGGAAAACTTAGACACAGATAGCTCTGTTCATTAAGCAGTTCTTTAAGTTTTGTTCATTGCTACAACAGATTTTTTTTTCAGATGTTGTCATTGTGAAGCTCTTTTGTGCAGCACTTTATTTGACCAAAATTAGCAATGGTTTGTTTTGGATTAAGCTATTCTGTGCATTGTTGTGTTCATTGGTATATATTTATTTCATATTTTCATTTGATTAAGGATGATAAATTGTTATTAATCTGTTAATGTTTTATGAATTCATTTGATTAGACGCTATTTTTGATGATAAAATTGTATTAGACCATAAAACACAGCATACAGAAAAAATAAAACGGTAAACACTGAATTTGGGGAAAAAAATAAAACAGAATTTCGAAAAAAATAAAACGGATTTCATAGGGCCCTACATCTCCCAGGCACGAGACATTCGGAGTCCCGCCATCTTTCTGAAATTCCTCCACAAGGAAACTGCGAGAGCAAACACTTCTGGGTTCTGTCTAAATACTCTTGAATGACTTTAAGAGCGCACACTATCTGGGCCACACCATCATATTTGAGCTGGAGCTCAAAAAACACACCCCACCCTAGCTTTCTGCGTTTAAGAGCAAAATCTAAAATGTCGTTTTGATATATTAATATTTATAGAATCAAACCTCATTATCCATCATTAATATCTGTCATTATTATACAAAAATATCTTACAGAATTGTTATTATGTTCATAATTTAGCACACCTATTAAGGATAATAATTCATCATATTTGTCAAAACAATTTATAGTTAAGAAAATTTCCAGGGTCTTTTTGGCAAAAATATCCCTAAAACTGGCGCTGGGATGTTTCCCAAATAGTCCAAGTGACCCAAATGCGTGTTAAAAGTTCTTCCTCCGTAGGAAGTGTCTTTGTGGAAACTTCAGGAAAATCAAAGATATTGAGAGGTTTCTATCTAAATTTGCAGGCATGTCTCGTATTCCATACTGTTTAACCTTACAATGCTATCAGATGTAGCCTCAGCTTCTCACAGATTCTGATAAAACCTCCTATTACCTTCAGTTAGGCACATAATGACAATAGGAAAATAAAGGTGAAAGTAATCTCTACAAATCACCATTAGCCAAGCTGAATTCAAATAAAGGATTTAAATTAATCCCATTGGCTAGCATTGGAGCACTCAACTGTAGCCGGTCCAGTTGCTGTATGTGTATTTTGGAAAGTTGAATCACGGCTCTGGTAGGAAAACTGTCATTTGTATTCATTCACAAGATGCAGGCTTGGCTTTTTTTGGGAGGTAGTTGATAATTTCAGGAATGTCTCCCCTGCCATAGGAGCATGTCACCTTATTGGCAAGTTAATATTAGCAATAATAATATTAGGTCCAGCGCAAACACAGTAAGAGAGGTCTGAGGTCAGGAAACTGGATGTGGAATTTGTTTTTGTGATTCACATGTTCTGGGCATATAGAATCTCAAAATGACTTGGGAAGCCACAATCTCCCCCCCCCCCCCCCCAAAGAAAATTATACCTATTTTTCCCATTTTATCTCTGAATTTCCACCCATTAGACAAGTAAGTGGCACATAAACATCCAGGCATATGCACACAAAAGTGCATGTGCACGCACACGCAAACGCACACACACACAGACAGACAGACACGCACACACACACACACACACACGCACACGCGCACGCACACGCACAGACAGACACGCACACGCGCACGCACACGCACAGCTGCCGACAGTGATACCCCTGCAATCCTTTGGACTGCCGCCAAAATGAAAAGCACCGTTTTGGTTTAGCAGTGCTGTGGAACGGGAGCCCTGGCAGGAGTCTCCCTTTGCTCTACCCTTCCCTCTCTCTCTCAGCCCCCCTCCCTCCGTCCCTCTCTCCCTCCTTCCCTCTTTCCCTCTTTCCCTCAGTCCCCCTCTCCCTTGAGTGCACCATGCAGTACCAACACTGGGCTAAAAATACCAGCAAGGCTTCCCCTCCCCTTCCCCCAGACCCCTACTATCAGTCAAAGTCAATCGGCCATTTAGACAGTCAGTCAGTCATTCAGACAGACAGTAAGTCAGACAGTCATTCAGACAGACAGTCAATCATTCAGACAGTCAGGCAGTCAGACAGTCAGTCAGTCATTCAGACAGACAGTAAGTCAGACACTCATTCAGACAGACAGTCAATCATTCAGACAGTCAGGCAGTCAGACAGACAGACAGTCAGTCAGTCATTCAGACAGACAGTCAGTCATTTAGACAGTCAGACAATCAGACAGTCATTCAGACAGTCAGGCAGGTAGGCAGGCAGTCAGTCAGTCATTCAGACAGACAGACAGTCAGCCATTCAGACAGTCAGGCAGTCAGACAGACAGACAGTCAGTCAGGCAGTCAGTCAGTCAGTCATTTAGACAGTCAGACAGTCAGTCAGGCAGGTAGGCAGGCAGTCAGTCAGTCATTCAGACAGACGGACAGTCAGCCATTCAGACAGTCAGGCAGTAAGACAGTCATTCAGACAGTCACACAGTCAGTCAGTCAGTCAGACAGACAGACAGACAGAGTCAAGGCAGTCAGTCATTCAGACAGTCACGCAGTCAGACAACACACAGTACCAGTAACAACCCATCATAGCAAAATCAGAACGAATGTGAAGACCAATCGGAGCATAGAAAATATCACATGGTTCATGAGACGGTATTTAAATCATTAACGAAAATTAGAACAGGAATGATGACAAATGCCATAAAGTACTAGTTTCATGTTTCTTACATTATAATGACTCACATTAGCCAGTTTAGGAGATCTCTGTTCACCTGGAGTGTGCTCGTTGTGAAGGCAGAACACAAGCATATGACTGCGCCTTGTCAAAACGACTGATTTTCTGATTTTAAATAAGGCACTCTAATTTCCCCCGCATTGTAAGATCCAGTTTTCCCATAGCATTTTCTCTGTGCCCTTTTCGAAAAGCACTTTCAAAGTTGAAACAACGGCGCGCCGCACGCTGTGCTGACGGAAGAGCACGTGTGCCCTGTAATTTAGACCAGCGAGAAATCCTCCCTCTCTGCCGTCGGACGGCAACGGATGCAGATTAAAAATGAAGGGCGTGCGTGTAAAAACGTGTATTTCATTTGGAGCTGGGCTCAGCCGGGGTTTGAGGCAGTAGCCCGTTCTGTCCTCGTCTGCCGCCGCTCGAGGGTAAATCCTCTTACAGGGAATGCGGCGGTGCAGCCTAAGGCTAAACAAGCGGCCTGACCGCCGTTCGAACCTGCGCCGGCCTCGACTCTCCACACCTCCTGCGCGGACTGAAACAACCTTTTTTATTCGTCAAATATTTTAATGCACATCAGCATCTTCTCCGTGAATCATGGAGAGGAAAGCTGCTGAATGTCAAAACCGTTTGATTTGCACTTTACAGAGTCAGGACTTTGGCTTGGCTCGCTATCTGAAGGGAGGCCGCTCGCACAGCACAGTGTCCCCATCGCTGTCGGCCTCCCTGACGGAGGACCTGTGGAACTGATTAGCAGCTGGCAAGAGGAGCGTCAGACGGCAGCAGACGAAGCAGGAGACGGTCGTGTTTTCTCTCCAAACAGAACCGCGGTTCCCGGACCGAGGGATGACTGACGTGTGTCCCCACTTTAAATAAACCGGGCCCTTCGCTTTTCATTTAACGCAAGACAGACTTAATTACGTTAGAGGAGACAGACGCGCCTCGCACGAAAGCCGAGGAGATGAGTCCACTTCACTCAGCGCAGTGACAGAACCGATGTGTGTAAAAGAATATGGATTTTATTCTTTCCTGGGTTGGAACTCGGCCTTGGACTGTATACGATCTGGGCAGCGTTCCAGTCCTGGACACGTGCCAGAACTGAGCTGGATGAGGAGAGCTAAAGCTACTGACTGAAAAGCAGCAGGGCTGCACCAAGCCTGTCTGGTCCAGCTACGGCCCGGTCCAGCTACAGCCCGGTACGTCTATGACCCAGTTCCGATATGACCCTGGTTCCAGCTCTACAGTGACACATTAGGAGAGCGAGACCGCCAGCACGACCAATCACATGACCCACAGAACCAAAGCTTAGGCCGAAGGGGCGGCTCTCCTTTTCTTCAACACCACGCCCGACAGCAGAAACCCAACAAAACAGAACTGATCCCCGCAGGCAGCAGGAGCGGAGGAGGCTGCGCTGGGGACAGACGGACGGACGGACGGCCTGGGCAGGTAAGAACGCTGGGCGGCGGCCCGCGACGCTCCTGGAGCTAGCGGTAAAGCGTGCGCACACAGCGCACGGTGAGGGGGACTCTCCTGCCAGTGCGGTCGGGTAACACGCCGCTAATGATCCTGCAGACGCTCCACTGCTTCCTGCCACAGGCTAGGTGCGGTTTCCCCTCCTCCGTCCCCTCCCCCTCTCTCTCTCTCTCTCTCTCTCCCTGTGTACTTATCCTTATCGAGCAGCAGCGCTCTCACACCAAAAACAGCAAATCCCATAGTATCGCTTACGCAGAGCAGGGTAAGTGTGGGCAACTACATGCACATGGACACACAAACACACATATAAACACGCACACACAGTGCAGGGAAATTTCATAAACTCATAATTCATAAACTACAAAGCACTGAACCACTCAGTTTTAAAACTGCTTCTTAAAGTAATAATCTCGAAGATTTTCATTAAAATAAATGTCTGTTAAGTCACTATCTATCGCCGAATTAGGTCACTTATTAGGTGATTGAGCATTATATGAATTTATATTATTATTATTTATGATTAAAGAATTGGGTGTCTGTGGCGACATTCCCGAGAAAAAATCACAAGCGGTGCATAGTTAGTGACGCGTTTTCCATCACCCATCAGTGGTTGGTCCGCCAGAGAGGGTAGGCGGAGCTAATGCAACAGGTTCACTCTTCAACTCACTTGTGTGTGAGCGGCATACTGTTTTTTCCGGTGTCTGCTAGCGTTACAATAACAGAGGGGGGGGTGGGGGGCAGTGGTGGTTATGGAACCCTAAAACGTTTTTGTGTAACATGAGAGGTAATATTATTTGTTGATGTAGATTTCGTATTACATTTGATGACAATGTAACGTTACTAAATTACATAGCTATTTGCACAGCTAACGCTAGCTACCGGATCATGTCAAGAAAGACAACATTAGTTTAGACAACGTTGCGCACAGTATCCATCTCTCATATCAGGTAATGTTGCGTTAGCTAGCTAGCTAATGTAATTAACACAATCTAATGTCAGCTAACAATTAGAAAAAACGCTAGCTAACGCTACCGACCGGTACCGACCTCGCAAACTGTCTCTCGAATGCAATGCTACCTTGTTGCAACGTTGCAGTGTAGCTAACTAAAGGCCAGTTCAGATCAATGATTCGCAACGAGACTGGATGGAACTCGCAAAATTCCAAGACGTCTGATTTTAAACGTTCTAAAACTGCACTTAGCGATTTGACAAGGTGGGTCTTCTGAGACCCCAGGGCAGGCAACGGCTCTGCTACTAACCAGTTCACACCGCTGCAATTTTATCTGCAACATTCAGTTTTGTCTCATTGCAAATCATTGATCTGAACTGGCCTTAACGTTACCGTTATTTACATTGCCATCAAGTTCATCATATATATACTATAATGATCGGAATAAAGCCGGGGTATAGGTGGGGAACAGCTGGGTCTGATTTCTGTGTAAAGATGTCAAGCTGGAGAAAACTAAATAAAAGAATACGGCAGTATGGATTAGCGTTGTTATTTTATTACGCTTCCTCATATGTTCCTTCAGCCATGGTGCCCTTTTTTGATGAAATCTACTTTGTTTTTGTTTTATTCTTGTTTTTTTCTTCTGATTGCTAATTTAACACCCAGCTCAGCTTTATTCTCGAACAGTTTAGCTAGCAAAACCAGAAACACCAGGGCAGTTGTTTCAAAAAATATCACACAACAATCATTCACGAAAAAAACTGTTTATTGTGCACAAGATACATAATTGCACGAGCCACAGCGAATCCCACAAATTCTTCTCTGCAGTGTAAAGATGTTCATACCGGGCGAAAGGATAAAGAACGTTTGTGGAAACTGATCATCACTAATTCTACCCCATGTCTGCTACAGCATTTTAACCTGGCTCGGCAGAGTAAAGACAGTTTAAGATAGCCTAATGCTAGACAATGAATGAGTATGTACATAACGTTACTTTTATAGAACCATTTTTTATTCAGTAAATAGCGTTATAGTTGGCGTGTCCCAGGTGCCAACTGACTGACGTCACACAGGCAACACTGGTTGGATCCGGTTGGATCTATGGGAAGTGAGGTCCAAAAACACACCTGCAATTACCGTTTCTCGCCATTGGTACCGCCAAAGAGAACGAAATGGAAATCTTCGAGATTGTAACTTTTAAAAAAATTAATTACAAATGTTGCACTGCTGACCAATTTTTCCGTTTGTTTGTTTATTTGTTATTTTCAGCCCGTTTTTCTAATTATAATTGCAATGGCAAAGCTTTGCGGTCTGTGATAATAGTGGATAACGTGCTTGAGGTGCTTTAACAAGTCGGGTGCAATGACCTCAGGACGTCTTTACTCAGCGAAGCACAGGCCGGGAAGAGGGTGCGGCAGCCATGGGGCCGCAGCCCCTTTTCTATTTTATTTTATGAGAGCGCGGGCAGCCGGATCTCGAGCGGAGAGAACAGCACGTTCTCGTCCACTCCGCGCGGCGGGAAACGCACATCTCCCACTAAGCCCCGCCGCTCAACGCAAGCAGCGGTCTTTATGCTTGTCTGAGCCCCCCCCCCCTTCTGATGTAACAGAACAACTTTCCCCCCTGATCTTCACACATCCTAAAACTCCCCCTCGCCCGCCAGACACAGGGTGTGTGACATATGCACACACATCCCGAGCTTCAGCTCTCTCTTCACATACTAAAGGAGGACGGGAGATTCAGCAATAAGACCAAACGCTGCTGGTCCCAGCGATGTTTTGGGTCTGAAAATCAGCATTTCCACATTCATCAGGGAAAAATAAAATCAACACCAATTATAAACCAATGATCAATTACTACTGCTGAAAAACCCCAGCCTCACACAGGTGGGGCTCCATTTGGATATAGGCTACGCTGTGCTTTTAATTCCCGTCACACTAGTGTTTCATTCACCATTTGATGTCTATAAGTTGTCGCCTGCTGTCTGTAACTGTGTTTTATGTCAGGTCCCCCTTGCAAAAAATATCGATCTCGATTGGGGTTTTTTTTCCTGGTTAAATAAAGGTTGAATAAAAAATAAAAAACATATTCAAAATATAAACAGCTATAACAGAACACTGACTACAACTTGGAAGAACCAATAGGATTGTGGGAAAACGCACACAGCTCACGCACAAACCTCCCTTTCCAGATGAAGCAGTGCTGTGATCTCACACTCCAGCCCCGGAGAGCTGAAGATTTTGGTGGTTTCCTTTCAAACAGCTGCCAATTCGGGAACTGGGAACAAGGTGAGCGGACTCTTTAGCCAACCAATGGCAACAAAAAAATATGCAGGAGGGAAACCAAAAGCCGTTTTCCACAAAGGAATTTACACACACAAATATCGAGCAGCAGAGACCTCACACTGCAGCCAGCTTATCCCATATCCCGTACAAACCCCTTACTCAGAGCAGAGTTAGGCCGGGCGTGTATAAACACACACACGCACTGTTCATACACATAAACAAAAAGAAAAAAAGAAAGTACGGAAAGTTTCAAAAGGACATGGTCATTTGCGATTGCACACAGCCTGGCCTGCATGCAAAATAAATCTGACTGAAATATCACATAGATCTCCTTCACATTTAATCCCTCATTAAGTACAAAGGTTACGCACACATTTACAAGTGGTGATTGTTTTGGAAAATGGCGACAGTAAAGCAAAAACTAAGAAGATAAGGACAGTGAAGGGCGGAGGTGACTGAGGAGAGTGAATCTGCACTGGAGGGACAAACCTGACAAACCGACATGCCCAACGCACCAAATCTTAGGAGCACCTGGACATCCAGGACTACCACCAACCTAATTAAAAAATTGCCTCAGATGGTCAGTCTCATAGGACCACCACCAAGGTGATCTACAAAATAAATCTACATGCTGCTGCTACAAAGGAAGGTAAAAGGATTTAATTCTGCTGTAGACATGCTGTTTAAATAACTGAGTTTTGAATAGTGAAAAATAAGAAATGGTGTCTATTTAGCATGTTCAACAATGAATTCCAATGACCGAATATATACGCAAGCACTCAACATTACTTTCGTAACAATTACTTTTCATTATTAATTAAAAGCACTGACATCATTGCTTGGCATGCACATTCAACATCTTAGCTCAGCAGATCTGCTAGGATTCATTAATGCATACTAAATATATAACGCGCGTTCTACAGAAAAAAATCACTTCGAATTGCAAAATTATCAGCATTTCAATGTTACAGTGGCATTGCTTACTTTGACAGTTATTAAATGTGAATGCATTTTAATTGAAAATGTATCAATCGGAATGCTGGAATTGCCCAAAATGAAGCACGATTAGTACTTTAGACAAAGAGGCAAGCCATCAGGGGTCACACAGCCCTTAGGAAAACATGGCAGTGCTAAAATCAGGGCCAAGTGCATTTAACACCTGCATGTATCGGACTGCAGTTTACTGGAGAACATGAAGCGGTGATTACAGCCTGTAGATCCTCTTTAATCTCATCATCATCATCATCATCATCTTCCAGCAGAAGAAGCCAAATGCAAAGGGTGCCAGACGGATGCAGAGCATTCACACACAACTGTGAACGGTAACACTGATGCACATCACAACACAACAGCACAGACCCACCAAAGAGTAAGCCGCAGGCATGATTTAAGCCGGGGACGGTTTTCTTCACGACACCAGTTTAAAAACAGCCCTTGCAAGTGAGCAACAGGCTGGAGCGTTCGCGTTTTCCACACCAAGAACAGAAAGCCAGAGCACAAAGAAAAATACACTGCATGCTATAAACCATGTTAGCGCAGGAATTAGCATTTTTTAAGCAGTAAAAAAAGAGCCAAAAAAACACAGTGTCCTTTGAGCCAATCATCTTTCGGTGTCTGACATTTGTGTTGTTCACTGATCATAACATTTACACAGTTGGCAGCACTGTGAGATTCAAAGAGCAGATGCTTCATTTGAATGAAAGACCAAAGCGAGATGTCATGCTCTAGCTAGCTAGTTCATGAGTAAATGAAAACAGAAATCACTCCCAAGGGTTTCTTAATATTATTAGCCTGTGCGGCAAAACTTCCTTTTGATCAGAATGTCAGAACATTTGTATCTTGTTTCATCCAAATAATCCTGCTGTTCAATCCCACTTCTGTTATAAATGTTGTAATAAAAATAGAAATAACACATTTATTGCGTTAACGTATTACCGTTGGTATATAACGGCAAAAAGTTATTTTGATCAGAACCCAAGTGAATTAGCGTAAAATGCAGTTTATGGAAAGACCTGTGTTTAAAAGACACACCACTCCATGCGCTAGTGCAAACTCAAGCAGATTCACCTTTGGGTAACACACCAAACGTTTGAAAGGTTACAATACAAAGACAGATGCGCACATGGCTGTCACAGAGCTTACCTGCCAGGCTTTATCAGTGACTGTGACTTCAAAGACAAACAAGGCGCAATCAGGCAGATGACTCAAAAACACGTAGGACCGGCCCCTGGGGCAAGCGGCACAGCTCACACAGAAATGCACACCAAGGCTCGACATCCACGCAGCTCAACAGCTGAGCACATAGCTGGAGACGCTGTTAACCACCGAAGCATGCTGGGAGCCGAGAGCTGCGACCGAGCCTGCGCTGAACCAGACGCTCGCTCCAGCTCCCGTCAGCCATTTTAAGGGAAAGAGAAGATACGCGGAAGGTATGGAACCAGCAGAAAGAGACTGAAAAAGTTGACATTAATGTTGTTGAGTGGACTGGGAAAGGAAGGAGAAGAGAATTGCGCTTACTGCCAGGGGAACTTCCTGGTGTGAAAGTTCTACACTCGCCCCCTACCCTGGCCTGGCACCCGGCCCGCTTCTCAGAAAGCTTCGGGCCACTCAGGTCTGCACCTCGAAAGGACGTCCCACAGGAGGGGGGGGGGGCACAGGAAAGGATGGGGGAGCTCGCCGGCGGCGTCTCGGACCAACGCTGACAGCGGAGTTTATTGCCTGCCGACGGCCGCTGTCCTCCCGCACAGAATTTCACCTGCGTGCGCTCGGGCCGGGCTGAGCCGCCAGCGTAGAGGAGGGAGACAAAACCCGCAGAGCCACAGAAGCTAAACCCTCTCCCTCCGGACCGTGCTGGCAATGCCCGTCAGCAAACCCTTTTGGCTGTGAAAGGTGCCGTTTCCTCCCCGACAGACCGGTGCAAATGTACTTATACATCCGACAAGTGGCACATAAATTTTGCATAAGCAGGCTGGTCCTATGCATTATTCATGGGGAGGGCGAGCGGCCTTAACCGGCAGGCCGTTTATAAACCGGGCAGTGCAGAAAGGCCACGTACTGAAGCCGCTGTGGGCAGGTACCTCACTGACAGGGGTAACAGCAGGACCCTGCTTCAGATCCAGCCTGCGCAACTCTCTGGACACAAACCTGCTTTCTTTCTTTTTTTAAAGGATCTTACGCCCATTTCCTCCAAAAGCAAGACGTTCGTTTTGTGAGTGCTCGTGCCCATCGCTGTGACCCTCTGTGAATTTGGGAGCGACCGGCCAAGCACACACTCATCCTGCCCCCCCCCCCTCCCGACCCCCACCCAAAAAACAAATTACATCAAGCTGTTTCCTCTCTGCGCCGCTTACCGCCAGCTAAACTAGCTCAGGCACTGAGCCGGAAGAGGCAGAGGGAATCCCATTGGCCAGAAAGGGCTCGACAGCTGAAGCTCCAACCTCCCAGGGTGATGTCATAGCCAATTACGCCCCTGTCATACAGAAATATGACCCCATGGAAAACCGACCCAAGGGCCACCTTTCTATATAGAAAAACGACCCCTGGGTCGTTTTTATAGTATGTAAGACTGACCCCAATTACGGTAGAATGACCCACGAGGTGTAATGTGGGTTTTACAATTGGGGTGAATTTACCATGGTAGAATAACCATCATAGCTTATGAAACCAAACACTCACTCACATTTTATCAGTGGGTTGAAAAGGGGGGGGGGGGGGGGGGGGGGGGTCACTTTTTTATAATAGAAAAATGACAAACAGGTCGCTTTTCTACGGGGGTCACTTTTCCATCTGACAGCCTAATTCAGCCAAGCCGGCGGACACACCAGGGCAGAGGCACAGTTCGGATTCAAACTCGGATCGTCGGGTTCATTCGCGCACCGTGACAGGATGAGCCAGCCGTTAGCCTGCAGTTCCCTAACCTCAGAACAGCACTGTGGTCTCCTACACACTAAGGGAAGGCCATTTTCTCCAAATTTTCTACAAGCTGACTTGTTCTCACCTTCACAGCCCTACTCAAGTAAACTTCTCTTCATTCACAAAATATGGCTAAACAAGAAACCTTACCTTGATTTGCTTGAGCTAGGCTAATTATTTCTCTCAACCACAGCTAGTGTCAGACTCGTGTAACCTGGACAATCCTCCTCAGATTCAATTTGTGTGGTGTCAGGAGTTCGAAAATTCCCAAAATTACAGCGAGCGGTAATTTTCCCTGGACAATTATAGAAAGTTACCTGGAAAATTCCCAAGCTTGGCAGCCCTATCCTCAGGTATTCTTTTTAAACCCCTTTTACTGCAGCAGACCTGCTTAACAGTGCCACAGAGCATTTTCTCCAGGATAGTCTATAACCCATGCAACAACGGTCAGTTCCCAGCATTACCGTAAGCCAGACACACTTTGACCCATTACACTATGGCAATTATTTTTGAAAAATGCAAAGAAAGACATTTGTTACATTTTCTTATTTTTATTTCTAAAGGTTTAAGAATGTACTGGCGAGTACTGGTTTACTCAAGTAAACGGTCCCACCCCTAGCACACACGCCACACAACCGCGATTACCCTTCAGTTCCAAAACTGGCCTGTGCACACTGCTGCTCAGGTGCCTGCTCTGTACAGACTCCGCCCACTCTACCTGCCGTGCCCTGAGTGGCAGCTGGTGGAATCTAATCTAAATCCGCAGAAAAGCAGCCCAGACACAAAAACCGGTATTCAATCGACATTTGTCTTTAAGTTCATCCTTCATTTTGGTTTGCAACCCAAGTGCCCGACAGGGCTTCACAGTGCTCTCATTTTAGTGATATTTCCGCTTCAAGATTGATGCGCACTAACTGTAAAAATTATTTAGGAGCTGGAAAAATCATCTTTTGACTGGACTGCATTAATGTGCTCCTAAATTTTTCACCTTCGGAGCCCATGCTCTGCTTGGAAACAATGTTAGCGTAGAGCCCTATACGTTTTGTTTTTTTTTCATTTTCCTCCACAAACAAAGTTTGGCGAGTTCAGCGATGACCAACTTAACTTTCCGAAAAGCATCTGTGAAGAGAAAAAAATTTGCAAATCAATGTTGCAGACAGACGCTGATGTAATCCAGAGTGTGTTACTGCACTCTCTCTGCGTTGCCGTCTCAATCGCCCTCTCCGTTAACTCGACTCAGAGCACGGACATCCACGCCAGTTTTATTCACTGGTACGCCCGTCACACGCTGGGGCGTGTGAGGCGCTGCAGGCTCTGCATGTTAGCGCGCTCGCCACACGCACGCGTGCGGGACATTGAGCACGTTTGGGCTGGCGGCTAACTCGGATCCCCGCAGAAGTGCGGAATTCGGGGGGCGCAGAGCGGAGGGGTGTGAGAACGAGACGGTGCCGACCTGCAGCGTCGGCAGACCGCTCTGAAAAAGAGAAAGAGTCCCGCCGCTAAATCCCACACAGCTGGTGAAGCGCACGGCCCTCTGGGTAATGCATCCGTGAGAGAGAGAGAGAATGGACATAAATATATATATATATACACACACACACACACACACACACGCACATATATATATATACATATAGAAAGGGAGAGAGTGCGGTCCCAGGCCTGAGACCTCAGAACTGCCCCGCCAGTTTTTCGGAAGGGAGTGCATAAGGATGAAGGCTCCATTCCCAGGTGGGACGCTGGCCCTGCACTCTTAAGCGAGGCATCGCTTCGGCACGTATCCAGCTGAGTGAATGAGCTGGAGGTACGACGACCGAAAGCTGCACACGAGTCGATCTGGATAGGAGCGTCTGCCAAATCCCAAAAACGCTAAACGTAAAGCGTCATGGAAGACTGGCCAGCCGTGTCGGGTTACTCCATGTCTCATGAGGGGGGGGGTTGTGCAGTTTGAGTACATTATGTATGAGGCCCCAGGAAAAACTGGCTGCTCCAGCACAGACCTCCTGCCAATGAATACTGTATTAGCCATAATTCATGAGCTGTTATCAGACAAAGATGTGAGACGACATCGCACATTATGGGGTCAGACCTTCGTAAGAGCCATCTGACCACTGTAAGAGGGGACAGACCACCGAAAGGGCCATCAGACCTCTGTAAGAGGGGACAGACCACCGACAGACCACCGAAAGGGCAATCAGACCTCTGTAAGAGGGGACAGACCACCGACAGACCACCGAAAGGGCAATCAGACCTCTGTAAGAGGGGACAGACCACAGAAAGGGCCATCAGACCTCTGTAAGAGGGGACAGACCACAGAAAGGGCCATCAGACCTCTGTAAGAGGGGACAGACCACAGAAAGGGCCATCAGACCTCTGTAAGAGGGGACAGACCACAGAAAGGGCCATCAGACCTCTGTAAGAGGGGACAGACCACAGAAAGGGCCATCAGACCTCTGTAAGAGGGGACAGACCACCGACAGACGACCGAAAGGGGACAGACTGCCGTAACAGTAAACAGACTGCCGTAAGATGGGATAGACTGTTGTGAGAAGGGACAGACCCCTGAAAGAGGCAACAGACCTCTATAAAAAGGGACAGACCGCCGTAAGAGGGGACAGGTCCGCGCACTCAGAGCAACACACAGTCGGGCTGAGCTTCCCTCCGAGTCCGGGAGCTGCGGATCGTCTCCAGGATTCAGATTCGCCTGACAGATCACAGCCAAAAAAAAGAGCAACTGTTACAGAGAGGGACGAACACCTGAGCAGCACTGCAGCTTTCCACAGAAACCCCAGCGGATTGGGCACCCGCGCGGGCGCCAGCACACTACCACAAATCAGCCCAGCTCACGTGTCTTCTGCAGACAGGAAAACCACACAGACAGTCCTGGCTGCACACCCAGAGAGGAACGAGCAGAGAGAAAGCACGGCACCCAGGTTTCGTCACCAGCACCTTCGGCGGAAAAGGGCTTTCCTGAGAAGGAAGCAGTCCACGCAGCACCTGAACAAATTCCAGCCCGCGGGACAAGGCAGAACATTTTTCGCCCGTCCTGCTCCACGGCAAAACATTCCCCGCTGACAATCGGTGACATCATCTGACTCTTAAACACCACTCAAGTTCCCTGGGCTACTTTGTGCTGAACGCAAACTACAAGTCCCAGCCAGACCAGATCAGGAAGGTACGTGCCATGCCGTCCCACACATTACATCTGCCCGGTTCTGAATGCTCTCCACTTTCATTTGTGCACCACACCACATGACAACTGAAAACATTAAGGCAGCATACCTACAAGCAAGGAACTAGAGAAGCCTCCATTATTCAAATGCATATTATCTTTCTGATGTCATCATCTTTCGGATGCCATTTCATTCCGGACGGACACGTTCCGCTCCTACCCGCGAATGGAATCAAACGTGACGGCTCTTGAAGAATTTGTTTTTGTGCCCCGATACGACGCGGGCCGAGCGTAGCGAGCGCTTCCGGGAACCCGTGGCTGTCGCGAAACGCGCGATCGGGCGCTAACTGGCGCGGCGGCGTCGCTGAGGAATCCGGCGTCGGGGGTGAACGGCAGGCAGCGCGAAAGGAAGAGAGGGGTTCCGCCGTCTCCGTCAGCGCGTTCAAGGCGAGAGAAACACACCGCGCGCGTTAACGCCCCGCGCCCCGCTCCCCCTCAGGGGATCGGCGCAGCGGTCCTTCAGAAAAGCCGATCCTCAGGGAGCGCAGGATATCCATTCAGGGGCACATCAGTGGTCAGGAGCGAGCGCTGTGAGAAAGGGCGCACCGCAGAGCCTTGCTTCAGGGCGGCGCTGCTGTCTACGGCACTCTGAGACCGCCGTGAGAACCAGCCTCTGAGAAGTGAGAGGCTGTCTGCTCCCGCTACGGGTCACACCCCCCCAACCCTAACCCTAACCCCCCCCCCCCCCCCCAAAACCCAGCAGCAGAGCTTTACTCTGCACTCTTCTGCAAAAACAGGGGGAGCGGCGTGCTCCTGGAGAGGAAATGCAGCTCATACAGAGAAACCCAGCACACTGCCCGCACGACCGTCTCATTCTCTGACAAACTCAACACCGGCCAAACACTCAACACTGCAGCGCAGCGCTAACACCAAACCCGCACTCACCCTCTGAGAGAGAAGCAGCGGTAACACCAAACCTGCACTCAGCCTCTGAGAGAGAAGCAGCGGTAACACCAAACCCGCACACAGCCTGAGAGAGAAGCAGCGGTAACACCAAACCCGCACACAACCTCTGAGAGAGAAGCAGCGGTAACACCAAACCCGCACACAACCTCTGAGAGAGAAGCAGCGGTAACACCAAACCCGCACACAACCTCTGAGACAGAAGCAGCGGTAACACCAAACCCGCACACAACCTCTGAGAGAGAAGCAGCGGTAACACCAAACCCGCACACAACCTCTGAGACAGAAGCAGCGGTAACACCAAACCCGCACTCAGCCTCTGAGAGAGAAGCAGCGGTAACACCAAACCCGCACTCAGCCTCTGAGAGAGAAGCAGCGGTAACACCAAACCCGCACTCACCCTCTGAGAGAGAAGCAGCGGTAACACCAAACCCGCACTCAGCCTCTGAGAGAGAAGCAGCGGTAACACCAAACCCGCACACAACCTCTGAGACAGAAGCAGCGGTAACACCAAACCCGCACACAACCTCTGAGAGAGAAGCAGCGGTAACACCAAACCCGCACACAACCTCTGAGAGAGAAGCAGCGGTAACACCAAACCCGCACACAACCTCTGAGACAGAAGCAGCGGTAACACCAAACCCGCACACAACCTCTGAGACAGAAGCAGCAGCAGCCGCTCCTGAGGTGAACACGTGAGGGTGTCGTCAGCCTTTTCGGCGTAGGGAACTCCACCTGTCCTGCAGGCTCCGAGCCACGCGCACAGCGACGCCTCCACCACGCGCGGAACACTGCGACGGCACTCTCTGACTACTTCCTCCTGGCTCTCAAAATGGTGCATGCGAGCCCAACCCACTCCACATGCCATTCACAAACACGCGGGCACACCGTGTGCTGTAGGCGAGTAAACATAGCAGATGACTTCATTACATATGCACAGCTGTGCATTACTACTGTCATTAAGAGGAGCCATGTTTACACCGCAGAGGTGCAGACCTAGACCGTTTCTGATGCATCAGAATGGAATTGTTTCAATGAGCAAATATACCAGGCAGTGTATACGGCAAGGTCACGTTTAGCCCCTGGGTCACCAGCTGAATAGCCCTGCCCTATAGGGTCTCACAAACAGGGAGGGGGGTGTGGTTCTCATCCCTCCTCCTCTGGCTTAGACAGATACTGCTGCAGCACAAATGAGGACGTGCACCAGCCACTGTATAATTACACAGAAAGGAAAGGCAGGCCGGCGTGAATGCGGGCGGCGAGCATCCCTTCAGTGCAACGCCCGACCACAACAGGGCAGCTAACTGGATTAAGAACGCTCCGCGCGGGCTACTGACCGCGTATAATCACCGACTGAAAGACCACAATGGTAAGCGTGCTGACTTCAATACTTATCTAACTGAAACGCATGCACCGCGTAGCTCACCGAGAACAAGCACACGCGCTGCGAGGTGGGCCAGTGTGACACAATTGTCTTACCATTGATACGCCGTTACTAGGACTGCTAAAAAGTGTAAATATATCGGCGTTACATTCTTGTAGCGGCAGAGGCTGTACATCTACTGACGCAATTCGCCCTTGTGAGAGATTTCTGAAACAGTGTTTCAGACCGGTACTGGAACTGTTTGGCTTGTCAACAAGGAAAGCGTCATAGTCGATATTTTACCAAGATTTCATTGTGATCCATTCACGTTTCGATATGAAAAATACAATACGAATTCTGATGCAGAGCACACAAGCGAGTAATGTTATGGAATGTTGTTTTACATTTTCTTACAACTTTAGTCCCAGTCATTTAAAAAATATTTTTGAAACTGCATCTGTGCCAAGCACGCTGCAATCACACAACATAGGAAACGACACAGCCTCTCATTATGCGTATGTGTACAACGGAGAACACGTTCCCTTATTTACTACCTCTTTTAGCTGCAACTGATCGTTTTACTTGCATTTATGGTTGACTGCACTGATCAGAAGGCCGTGTCTTTGGAGGCATAAAAGCGAAAACTTGCTTGTAAGAGCATTATACCGAGTGTCTGGACAACGCAGTCTTCCGCACGGGCAGCCGCGAACGATGTGCAAGACCGAGCTGGCCCACGCTTCCGATAGCCCCGACTCGCAATCTGCTTCACTGCCGTCTGGAGTGTGAACAGATTTCAGCAATATAAGCGTCAACTAAACCAAAAGTCACTGGACAGCGGCTTTGCTCTGCGTCCGTGGAGTTACGAACCCCCTGTAAACGTATGGTAAATGTAAAGCACTTCCCAGTTTGCTAGCGTTATGCTTTACATAACGCTTGACAGGCACGCGAGAAAACCTATCAATGCAATCCAATGTATGGATGGGTCGCGCTAGACCAGGAGGAAGGTCTTCCCAGTAATCAAACTGACATTTAAACACCAACTCAGACATCCAGCAATGGCCAATTTCAATGCCTGATGATATATCCCCGTCCCTTGGATACAACGGGTGGTCGGGCATCCCTTTCGATGCAATGCATGCGATTGCTCATGTTTTAATGACAATGACGCAAAAGTGAAGACTGGCTAAGGTTTGAACCACTAGCAAACGTTACGTACTTTGTTTATGAATGTGATGTCAAGCTGGCTACAAATAAATCACTGTTAGCTCGTTACAGTTACTTAAATGCTCACGAGTGACATTAGCTTGCAAACTAATCGGTTAGCTACTTGGCCTGACTATCCAGAGCTGTCAGTATTTGCTAACGTTAGCCGTGCAACTGGGTGAAATCATGCAGCATGGATTAGCTCACACTGGAAAGTTAGCTCGCGTGCTACATTCGATTGCACTGCAAATACTGTCAAATGTTTCCACAGGACTCCAAGTCAGAACAGCGAAGTGGTCAGAAACATTGGGATAACCTGTGAACTGATGCATTTGTCGGGTTAACAACGTTGAGCCTGCTTGCGATTTTGCATCAACTTTACGAACGCTAGCTATACGAGGTTAAGTTAAATTTGGCCAGCTAGACAATTGCCCATTCAGAAATTAAACTTCTGCATGCTAGCTAGCGAGGAAAATACCGTTCCATCTAACATCTTCCAGCTGAATACGTATGGAAAGTTGCAAGGGAACTTTACTGGGGAGGTGCACAACCGAAAGTGACGATACGGGCTCCCTTACCTGGACCATCCGAGCCGGTCAGGGCAGGTGAATTCAGCTTCTGTCGCTTTGGGTTGGGAGGTCCGACATCCAGAAGGTTTTCAGCCATCGTGACCCAAAATATGGTTATTTCTAATCAAATAACCGAAAAATATGCTAAAATCCCACGTTGTCGGGGGAGGGGGGGACAAATCTTAACCAAGCAACCCGTGAGCTTTCCTTTTCCCTCACGGTTTTGGAGTAAATAATTAGCTGGTTTAGCCCAGCAGTAAGCGAGGAGCAATTTTTTTTCAAAAAAGTAGCAATAGCGCCCCGCTTCGCCACCGCCATTCAACCCATGATAATCCAACACCCAACACCCACATTATTATCATTAATAACTGCACCGAAGAAAAATATTTTAGTTCGAAAAAAATAAAAGATAAAATAAATTAAAAAATAATCCCAAAAAATGGTTTATGTCCCTTCGCCCACGAGTCGTTACAGCTGCATCTTTAAATAACCCATTTTTTCTGACGTCAAATTAATTTCTGCAAAATCCATTTTTGCCCCCGATAAAATGCACCACTGAGAAAAAATTAGCTACCGGGTCTAATTCGCTCCTTTGCCGCTGTCTCTCCGTCGGTAGCTCCCGGTAAACAATACGGACAGGAACGGAGATACGGAGGGAAGCAGCGCTTTCTGAAGGGGAAATCAGATATACTGGGGGGTTTTCTGACCGACGAAAACCGACCCAATTCCCCGTTTTTCCCAATAATTTTCTTCAAAACCGCATAAGCGTTTAATTTCAGGCGGAATAAAGCCCTTTGTTCAAGGTTTGGATGTCCCGTCGCTAAATAAAAATAATGATCTACCGAAATCCAGATTCCGAGCCGCGACAAGATGGCGGCTGTTGATTCCTTCGATACAAAAAGTTTTTTTTTCTTTTTCCAGATAGACTGTGGAGGGGGAGGGGCTACGCAATCACGCCCTACGCAAACCTATGCTAATATTTCTCCGGTGTGCGTCACACGAGATTTGACGAAACTGCCTCTAGGGGCGGAAAATCCCGAAGATTTTCTGAATAATTTAGGTAAAATGGCAAATCGCATATTTAAGAAACAGAATAATATGCTATTACTAGCAGGAGAAAACTCAGTACATTTTATAAATACATACATTTTTAGATGATTTATTTCCCTACTTCAAAATGTCCACATTGGTGGACACTAATTGAGCTAATATCAGGTCCAAAATTGACATACCTGATTAATATTCAAAATAAACCCGTAGAAAACAAGTACTACCGTTACTAAGATAAGCTGTAATCTACTGTAATTCTCCCACGTGTGGTATCAAATGAAAAATGTTTTTTTTTTCTTCTTTTTTTTTAAATTGTTTGCAAATATTGAGGCCCCTGTGATTAGTACTTGGTACAACCTCCCCAGGCAAGCACAATCAATCTCCTATAATGTTTGGCAAGGCTGGAGAACTCATTGGGCATCTTGATCCATTCCTCCATGCAGACCCTTTCAAAATCCTTAATTTCCTTAGGTTTCTACGTATACACTGCCCTCTTCAATTCAGGCCTCAGACTTTCGATAGGGATTAAGTTTGGAGCCACTGGAAAACATTTATTTTGTTTCCACAAAACCAATGTCTGAAATCATTGTCTTGTTAGTAGGTCCACCTATGGCCAGGTCTCCGACCTCTGGCAGTGTCAACCAGGTTTTTGGTCAAAATGTCCAGGTAAATGACGCCATTTTTCTTAACAAGAGCCCAACAGACACCAAAAACAAAAAACAAAGCATCAATAATCCACCACTACATTTGACAGTAGATAAGTGCTTTTCCTTGTTCACATCCCTCTTTTGTCATCAGACAGACGATGCACAAGGCTAAAAAGTTTAATTTCGGTTTCATCTGACCAGAGCACTCACACTCCAGCCATAGTTCCAAATAACATCTGCATTTGTTTTGGGTTGATATTAAGACTTGGTGCAGGATGTAGCTAAACTGCAGTACTTAAAAGGTGAATCTTGGGTTCTTCGCCACCCATGTCATTTTTCTCTCTGTGCTTTGGGATATCATACACTAGCTCCCCTGGCATGTTCACAATCGTTTGAGATACATGAAACCATTAGATTTTAGTCTTAACAGTGCTTGGTGGACCGTTTATTCATTTTTTGTACCAAATACTTTCTGTGTGTTGGTCAACTTCCATCTGTCTCCTTTTCATTGAACAGTTCTTCGGCTTTCACCATGGTAATGAATGACACAGGGATTTTACACGTGGGTTACCTCATTTTATGCACACATTACGGTTCATTAAGACTGAGATGAGCTCAGATCAGTAGAATTTTATTGCATGATTTTATTTAAAATAATTTGTTCACGGTTCCAAAAATTTTGACACCTCTGTTTTTGAGAAATCAATAGTATTACTTTAAAAAGTTATATTAAAATAAAATGTCTTGGAATAAAATATATAGTTTCCCCATATGTTTGAGCATAAAAAACAGCTCATTATCTGTAGTGTCTATTTTATACATACACTTTACATATTTTTTTCCTTTCATCATCAAGGGTACCTACAATTTTTAACCTGACCGTAAATTACAAATATGCTATTACTCTGCATCTATTTTTACAATTCCAGTGAATCTAATGACCAAACCTATCCATAACAATATTAAAACATGAACTCTTCTTAAGTGGTGCAAGTGATTACATTATTGTTTTTTAACCTAATTTTGTGTCTCCCCTTTGAACTACTCTTATTTGTCCAAATACTCAGATATTTTGCTTCAACTGATCATTGGAAAAGTGTACAACTATGCTATGCTGTTCCAACTCTCTATCAACAAAAATGCAAGACTAGGCTCCCAAAAATATGTAGATATTAACAGTATCTTTTGATCCGGTCCCACAAAATAAGCCTTCTTGTCCTGAATTTGGATTGTTTGAATCTGGTCACCATATCTGTGAATAGGCAATAGCCCCATGAAAGGTCCTGGAGGCTACACAGTAAGCAACATTTCATAATTCATAACTAGTTCCTTCCTGAAAGGTCCCCAGGAGACTAACGACTGCGCACGTGACTTCAGGTAATGCTGACAGGAGTTCACCCTGTTTTGCTTATTCCTTCCAGGCAAGCACTGATGAGAACGTTAACGTTTTCATATTTCTCAAAGAAAAAGTTAAACAAACCCGTCTCCTTTTACATCAGTGTTTTCCTTGGCAGACTCATTCATCCTTTTAAAGTTACACATCTCACATTTGGCATATTATCCATTTACACAGCTGAAAAATCAAGCAAATCAAGATTAATTTCTGTCTCACTGGTACAAGGACATAAGGGAATTTAACCTGCAACCTTTTGATTTCAGGCATCATTAACTCACACCTACTTTTGACACATCCCATGATGCAATGCATCAACTATACCTGCAGAAGGCAGCAACAGACTGGCTTCTTTATGTCACACAACACATCAGTTTCCCAAAGAAACTGGACCAAAGTTCAGTGCATCATTTATCCAATGAAAATAAAGCAAACGGGTAGGTTTAGTTTTTTTTCTTTCTTTTCTTTTTAATATTCATTTCTGTACCTGGTGTGTTTTGTTTGAAGAGAAAAAAATGGCAGCATGATAAAAACATTTCTTTTTTTTTTGTCCATTGCACAAAATGAGGAGTCATTTTTTTAAAATGCCCCCCCAACCCCACTCCATCTAGACCAGCCAAAATGAAAAAACTAAACAGCACAGGTACATAGGAGGGCAATCGATTCTCTGATCTCGCTGGGCTCTCCTGTTAGGTCATGAGGTAATCTGACCAATCAGCTCCATTTATTAGACCCCCACCAGCAGCGGACAGGGGGACACTCTCTGTGAGGTCACATGCTCCAGCCAGACAGACAGAAAATCAGGAGACACTTGTAGGCTGCATAGGCTACCCCACTCCAAAATGAACCCTCCCCAGAAGGATTTCTCTTGCCTGAGCTTGCATGTTTTCTCCTTTTCCATTTCCTAAGATTACAGCATTTGTGTACTGCATACACTCAAGGCAAGGAACAGCCACAAAACATTCGCTGGTTTGGGTTTCCAGAATGAAGCGGAGACATTAAAGCAAACCAAAAATCCACCAATAAAAGAAAATAAAAGGCAATACAGGCAAGAAACAACAAAGACTGAAGGGCAGAAGGGACGTTTCAGTCCTCCGTCTCGTTTAGAAGGCTTGACACAGAAAATTGGGGGGGGGGGGGGGGGGGGGGGGGTGGCATCTACTGTGCTGGAGTATTCTATCAGCATAAAAAAAATTTGTTATATATATATACATATATATACTGGTGAGTGTCAGTAAAAGGGCTTCAGCCAGGTGTACACAGTGGGTAAGTGTCCTCAGTAAAGCTGTGTTAGCAAGGGGTGTACACAGTAGGTAGTGTCCTCAGTAATGCTGTGTTTTCAGGGGTGTACACAGTAGGTAGTGTCCTCAGTAATGCTGTGTTTTCAGGGGTGTACACAGTGGGTAGTTTCCTCAGTAAAGCTGTGTTTTCAGGGGTATAGTGTGCAATTGTGCATGTGTAAAGGTTTATTAGCCTGAGGTGTACATAGTTAGCAGTTTGTGGTCAGTAAAAGTGCACAGGGGGGTTGGGGCAAACAACACCTGATGAAGCAGAAGGTGCTGGAGGGAGTTTCCATCACTCAGAGAGAGAGAGCGAGAGATGGACCCAAGGAGAGGCGACAACCGAGCGCCATTTCCAAAAGCAAAGTGCCCACTGCCAATGGGTTTGCCACTCTTCCACCCCAGTGGTCTTCTGGGTAATCTGCACCGGGCCTCTAAATCGAGGCCGCGGCTTCATTGCTGAGACGGTCCGTATGACGCAGACGCAAGCAGCGGCCTTCTCTCTTCCTTTATTCAGATGGGAAACTAAGGCATTTCCACACAGGCATTTCCTTGTGTGCTTCAAAATACAATCAGTGAGCAATTGATTTCATAAAAGTCAAATGTTGTGGAAACCACTCACAAAAAAGACAACACTGTGCTTTTCAATATCGTCCTTAATCTACAAGATAACAAATAAAAAGGGGGGGGGGGGGGGGGGTAGCAAGTTGCGATGTAACAAACATAATGGAGTGATTTTTAGACAACAGGTTTTGTCCACAGAAGTTCTAAAGTCAACCAAATAGTGCTGACTGTACCAAGAACATCTCCAAAAAATCTACCCCATCCAACCCCTTCCCCTGCTGGTTCTCTTTCTTAGTCAATGCTGGCACATGCACATTTATAAATAAACAAAACAAAACAAACAAAAAAACAACAAAACTCATATATATGATATATAATATATATGCATATGTACATATAGTGAGTGCCTTGTGCAAATGTATACAGATAATGTTTGCGTGCAGATAAATGATACATGATTGTCATTGTGCACAACAATAAGAAAAAAAATGGCATTTAATGATTGAAAAAGAGTAATAAAAATCAAAAAAGATAACACAGCTAAAATCCTCAAATTCTTTGGCATATTTTTCACAAGTCTCAGAACGCTGGCCAAAGCAGGGTTCCACAACCACCTGCTCTCACCACACTCAAATCAGAAATCTTATTGGACAGAACCTCTTCTCTGCACTGCACTGGGGGCAGAGTCCAAGAAGCTGGCAGGCCATTGGAGAATCACCCTCCCTTAATTCTCACTGCTTAATAGGCCTCCCAAGACAATGCACACAAGTGTATAGCAGGGGTTTTGGTGACAGAATTGGCCAGTAGCATTTAAAAAGATTATCAGGTAAACTCATGTGTTAATGCATGTATATGCGTATGTGTACACAAGCTTGACATTTCACCAGATTCAGTTTTTTGCATGTGATGTGGTCTGTCTGACCACACATCAAAAGCATGTTACATACAGATGTTAAACGTGGTTTACTCTACATGAACACACAACACACAACCTGCCCCACCCTCCCCCCTCCATTCTCAGTTTCCACTCTGACTGACAAGTTGTGATTAATGTGTTCGGCACAAAGGAATGGCCAGCGATAAGGCAAACAGAGTACTGAGGCTCTCCAGGGCTTGCTCTACCAGGGCTGGGGGTATCTGACTATCCGCCGAGCACTAAGGCTCTCCAACTCTCCAGACATCACCCTGCTCTATCACAGAAATACAAAGTTGCGTTTTTGAAAACTAAAGGGTGGTGTACCTTTTCAGCCATAGACAGAAGACCCTGAACTCAAACTGAACATGCTCCCCGTTCAGCGCTAAATACCGTCACCGTTACTACATTCACAGAGTCCTCATGGAGAACAACTCGGGCACCTTGAACTGCCAAAGGACAGGACCCTCAAGCTCAAACTCCCTGATGGGCACTGCCAAGCAGCACCATACAAAGAGCAGGCATGCCATTCGATAAAACTGACAAGGAACCAGCCACATGCCGTCCAATTAGAGCCCAGGAAAGACGTGTGTTCTACATGACCAAAATTAATTATCTTCAAGATCATATCAAGCTGTCCTTTAAAGACCATCCCACAAGGCCCCTGTTCTTCTCTAGCACCAGGTCTGCAAGAGCTAATGGGATACAGGCTGAGGTCTGGTGAGGGCTAAGGCACAGGAACCAAGCGGGTCCACTCGATGGAGCTCATACAAGTCTGCCTGACTGGAGCCGCTCTGTCATGTTAGCGCACGTCTCATATTATTTACAGGACATGGGAGGGACTCCATCCGGCAACCACAATCCCTTTATGAGGAGGAGGACAGCAAACACCCTTGTGAAATCAAAATCCTCATTTTTTACATTAAGATCTTACACAGCCAGCCACAGGAGGAGCTGGCACCGGCCTTCTGAAGGTCATGTTTCTTGCGCAATTCAGGTGGACCGTTTTAACCAATCAGCTGCGCGACTGTTTAGTGAGCTCCCAATCGGAAGTGACCTTGAAGCGAGGCCCGACTCTGGTGTTTAGAAATGATGCACTTTGCATCAAAAGGTAATTTCCCCTTATTTCCCCTTTAGAGCGTGTGGCTTAACAATCATTTCTGAAATGCAAGAAATTAAAGTGATTGCACAAGGTCTTAAAGAAATGGCATCAGGAAATTCCCTTTAGCAGCGAAGTTGAAGTGTCCAATGAGATGCGTGTCCACACAGTGTGCCTTGCCAACCATGCCAACGCCCCCCCCCCCCCCCATTAATGGCACAAGCTGTGATTATTGCAACTTAAAAAAGAAAAAATAAACCACAATATCTCCCCCCTTACAAATGACTTCTTATACAACTCAAAAACAGACATTCTGTATGCGTAGGTTTCCTTTCAACCAATCAGGCCCGCGTGAGTTTACGCATCACCCTGGTCATGCCTGCCAATGTCAATACAAATACACACCACCACGTAAGCAAGAAAACATTCCTTTATCTGTCTGCACCACAGATCCAAATCACAGTGCTGAAACATCTGTTAACATGACAGGAGTGAAGAGAAAGGTAGTCTGATAAATACTATACATGTGTACTAATGTAAAAGCTGGGAGTGCTCACAACAGCAACCAATTTAGACCAGGTTGACATAAATCAGAATCAAGAATTTAAATCAATAATAATAATAATAATAATAATAATGAACCGGCAAAAGGCACTAATAGCTATTTGGAGTGGACATGGGTGATGATACACAAAGGAATAAAAGGAATTACTCTTTATTAGCAATACTGTAAATACAGACTGGTAATACTGAGGCTAATCTGATAGCTTGTCTCAAATTCAAAGTGCCACAGTTTGACTGAAGTGTTTGGCAGGCCAGCAGATAAACTGGGTTCTAAATGCCACTTACTGGACAGCCCCACAAAAGGAGGTGGAGCTATTCGAACTGAGCCAATAAGAACAGGGACTGCCATCTGTGTGAGGCTTCTGATTAAGCACAGCAGATCCGGTAGTGAATTCTGGGTAATTGAGTCTGCAGACCCCTGCAGCCCCATCTTGCTTCTTTAAGTTTTCTTTGGGTTCAAACTCCACAGGAGAATATTTCAGCAATTGGAACAAGTTTATCACTGTTTTTATGACTAATTAATATAGTCAAACTAATCAATGTTGAGTCCAAATAAATAAGACACAATGGTGAAAAGGACTTTCCAAACAAATTCCGCTTCAGCGATCAGAACAAAATTTGTGTGGGGGTGGGGGGTGGGTGGGGGGGTGGAGGATGTGACGATGCGCTGGACATGCCTCCCTCGCGTGGTCACATGACTCAAACATCAGGACACAGCGGGCCTCATAGCACACGTCACACTCCCTAATGGGAGTGTATTCAGGAGTCACACACATCAACACAACAGCTCCTCAACCATACAGTCACAATATTCATCCTCACCAAACACACGCTGAAAAAATACATTTATCATACATATAATCTATTATAAAAACTATCACACAAAATGACTACGAAAACGGGTAGCACTGCACCCAGATGTCAACTCAATCAAAGTGGCACATGTAAGTACACATCAACACCTCACTAAAATGCAAACCAGAGGCTATGATTGGGTCAGACTTGGATCCTAAAAAAACAAAACTGATCCTAGATCAGCTGGCCTACATCAACACACTTTATGAATACAGGACCAAATTGAAGCCTCTGGTTCTGCCAGATGGTTCTTCATTACTGGAATCCCAAGTTTCACTCAACAGGTCAACACAGCTGGACTGCTGGCAGGTAGATTTTCGCGAAAGAAACCCAAAATCCCTTTTTGCAGACTGGTTCTCCAGAATCCCCAAAGCGTGCTGGTATTTGATAGGTGCTTTGAGCTGTGTCTTAGGTGGAAGTAAAGGTCATCATGGAAAATATACATTTTGGGATTTATCATCCGTACCAGAGCCCCACAATGGAAATGTAAAGAACCAAAGCAGACTGCTCCCCCCAAACCTCCAGCTACAGCAGCACCGGTAGGCTGCTACAGTCTATGGCCTTTCCTACACTGGGGCCCCTTATGAGATTTAAAGGACTTGTAAGCATATCGGTTAGATCCAAGTCCTGCGGAATACCTGGGAGATATCAGGCTAAGATCAGGGCGAGGCCAGGGTGAGACGTCCAGGAGCCCCAGAGAAGACCCAAGCGAGACCAGAGTCAGGCCGAGACGAGGCGGACATCTCAGCTCTCTGCTCTGAGGCCGAGGCTTCAGGGCCAGGCATGTCCACCTGCCAGAGATCTTCACTGCACTTAATAATGACCACCGCAACCACAACCACAACCATAACAAAGAAAAATCATACAGTCTGTCACTTATCCTCTATGTATGCCACTTTCCCCCTGCACAGTTCATAGCTCTGAGGTGCTGGAGTGTCCCCCTGCTGGTTTTAGCATACACCGTACACACACAAAGGCATGCCAACACACAAAACACACGCACGCACACGCGCGCACACACAAATATTTACGCAACCGGACACGCAAGTGCAGAGACAGCACCAGCCCTCTTCCCTCTGTGATTCTTATTCATTCACGCATCAGATGTGTCATTGCATTGAAGACTAGCCGGAGAACCATCATTCCGTTTAAAGATTTTGGAGAAAAATTGTGCGTAATATGTGCTTTCTTTCCACCCCCTTGATCAGTCCTCAGTGCACCACCCTCAAACACACTTTAGACACACACACACACACACACAATGTGAACTAAAGCTCCTCCCTTTACCAAGATCCTGTCACACCCACGTATGGCAACCACCCCTCAAGCCCATATGAAATTCCCTCATCGACTCACAATTCCCTCATTCCACCCACAATTCCCTCATGTTATCCACGATTCACGACAGGCACTTCCCAGACCAGAGTATAGTGGGCATGGCTGCTCTAATCCAAAAACTGACAATGATTTACAACAAAGGAGTAATGCTTATAAGAACTGCAGCCGCCAAAAGAAAAAAAAACCCTTATGATATGAACCACAGCATTTTCCATGGCTATAGCCTACACTGTAAAAAGCCATGCTATCCTTTTTGTTTCAGCCTTTTTCATTTCGTTAAGTTACAGTTGCTTTTTTCCCCCTCAACCTCCGTGTGTGAACGGATGATGATTCTTCTTGTTCTCTTTGTTTATCCTGAAGGCACTTCATTAAAAAAAACAGGAAACACAAAGAAAAACAGAATGGAACATGTGCTCCTATGCCCCACCCCCTTCTGTATCACCACCAATGAGCGCCCATTCTGATACAAACACCGTCTTTGTAGCTCCTCCCCTAGGGGGAGAAATTGGGCTATGACAATAGCTAAGCTCCACCCACAAAACTAGTTGGCTGGGTGGTTCCGACAGCATCCTGGGGCACGCTTTGTTAAAGGGGCGTCGTTTGGAGGTGGGATGGGGGTTCCTGAGGTACCCCAGCCTGAGAGATCTACACACACCCCCATCCCTGCTGGAGTGTGAGGGTGAGACAGGAGCTGGGCTGAGGGTCGTGTCATAGACGCTCCGCCCCTCGAAGTCTTGTGAGCTCATTAGCCTCCTCTTCCCCCTCCTCCTCCGCCTCCTCCTCCCCCTCCTCCTCCTCCTCCGCCTCCTCCTCCCTAGGTGCAGACCCGGGAGGCTCTGGCTGGGCAAGGTCAGCCAGGAGGGGGGAGACACTTGCAGTGGAGGTGGTCTGTTTTGCACTGGAGGAGGGGGCGGGATTATGGGGCAGGGCTAAATTAGAGAGTGGGGTCA
Source organism: Anguilla anguilla (assembly GCF_013347855.1). Classification (NCBI taxonomy): domain Eukaryota; kingdom Metazoa; phylum Chordata; class Actinopteri; order Anguilliformes; family Anguillidae; genus Anguilla; species Anguilla anguilla. The sequence continues at coordinate 59,564,169 of NC_049202.1, read as the reverse complement.
CATTATTAGGCAAGGAAGGGACAGAGACAGGTTCCGGGTCCTCTGCCGTATTGGGTGTGGCACCTCGATCCCCAGAGACCGGGGCAGGGGTGGGGATGGGGGTGGGGGTGGGGCTGCGGCTGGGGACGGTCCCAGGGGAGGAGCCAGCCCGCACCTTGTCGCTGGCCTCCTCGGTGGGGGCGGCGGGCAGGCGGAGGCAGGGCGCCGGCCCGCTGTCGGCGCTCTTGGGGTAGAGGAAGGTCCTCATCTGGCCCTTGCCCTTGACGTTGACGGTTCCGCGGTAGTCGAAGCGGTAGCCCATCTCGCTGAGCGCGCGGTGGCTCTCCTCGCTCACCTGCACGCGGCACTCCACGCCGGTGCTGTCCATGCGGCTGGCAATGTTCACCGTGTCGCCCCAGATGTCGTACAGCAGCTTGGTGGTGCCGATGACGCCGGCCGTCAGCGGGCCGTGGTTGAAGCCGATGCGCAGCTTGAACTGGAAGCCCAGCATGTTCTTGTTGAAGTCGTCCATCACGCGCATCATCTCCAGGGCGAAGTCGAAGAGGGCGCGCAGGTGCCCGTGCGGCCGGGCGGGGTCCCCCGCGCACTGCTGGGCGTTCAGCCCGGACGCCGCCATGTAGGTGGCGCCGATGGTCTTGATCTTCTCGATGTTCTGGAAGGCGGGCCGGCGCAGGAGCTCGTCGAAGTCGCCGATGAGCTCGTTGAGCACACGGTAGCACTCCTTGCCGCCCTCGTAGCTCTCCTCGTAGAACTCGCTGAAGTTGACGATGCTGGCGAAGATGACGCCGGCGTCGTCGTGGTTCTTGGAGTAGCTCTGCGTCACCTTCAGCTGCTCGGCCACGTGCATGGGGATGAGGTTTCCCAGCAGCCAGTTGGCCTGGTCCCGCATGTTCTGGATCTTGATGCGGTGCTTGTCCGCCTCCACGTTGCCGTGGTAATGCAGCCGGTAGCTGACCTCCAGCTCGCGGTTCAGGAACCACAGGAGGAGGAGCACCAGGAAGAACGCCAGGATGGCCTCGGGGCGCAGCTGAGCCTGTAGCCCCGCCTCCGAGCCCGCGTCCGGTTCTGGGGTTGACCCCGGGTCACTGATGTTCCCGGTGAAATCACTGGACCTGGTGAGGGAGGACAGGAGAGGTGGATTAGCCACGCCCAGCGCTGTGGGGAAAAAAAACTCAAACTCCACAACTCCAATCACTCTAATCCATCTCCAATAAGCAGAAACTCACTCAGTCAAACACTCCACTCACTCACTCACTCACCTCACTCACCTCACTCACCTCACTCACCTCACTCACCTCACTCACCTCACTCACTCAACTCACTCAACTCACTCAACTCACTCAACTCACTCAACTCACTCAACTCACTCACTCACTCACTCACTCAACTCACTCAACTCACTCACTCACTCAACTCACTCAATTTTAGGGTATAGTCATGTACATGTATGTTATCACTCAGCTCTGAAAAGTGGGCAAATACATTTAAAAACATAAAAATCAAAGTCAATTTGGGGAAAACTAGAAAAAATGGCCTTGCATATACCTTGCAGTGACTCTCTACAAACCCCACAGTGACTCCAAACCAAACACAACAGTGCCTCTCTTCAAACCCTGCAGTGACTCTCTACAAACCCTGCAGTGACTTCCCTGCAGTGACTCTACAAACCCTGCAGTGACTCTCTACAAACCCTGCAGTAACTTCCCTGCAGTCAGTCCACACAAATCTGACAGTGACTCTCTACAAATCCTGCAGTGATTCTACACAAACCCCACAGTGACTCCACATAAACCCTGCAGTGACTCCCCTGCAGTGACTCTACACAAACCCTGCAGTGACTATGTAAAAAGTTGTTTAAGTATCCCTTGATAAGCGTATCTGCTAAAAGCCTGTAATGAAATGGATTATAGTATCTACTAAATGACTACACGCAAATACGTGCAACTGGTTATGCGAATGTGACTCCACACAAACCCTAAACTGGCAAAAAACACAAAACATTTCCCAGCCAACACAGCCGGTACTATTCACAGCCGAGGAATGTCCTGGAAAGAAGGGTGTTTTTAATATCATATTTAAAATAAAGGTTTTAATCCCACCGGGCCAAAAAGGAAAACAACTAAATGTGGTATTTCCATGACAACTAAAAGAAAGACCACTGACCTTAAATCCTGGTAACTGGCAGTGGAAGGAAAGGCAGAGACTAGTGGTCAGACACGAGAATTTGCACAGAAAACACCACCAGCACCACCAGGGGCTACACTGCACTCAGCATAACACTTAGAGAGCTGGTCATGTAACACAAGGAAGCTTGTGGGTTTGATTCCCAGCTGGGGCACTGCCATTGAACCCTTAAACAATAAGCTGAAGAAGGTGATATCATCAAACTACATTCTTCCTTGACATTAAGTGATTCATACAAAAGGACCCATCATTAACACTAAACTACACTGCATTTGATATCTCGTACATTTTACATATTTCACCAGCAACTGAAATGTATAATTCACTGAAATTTTGAGTTCAAATTAAATGGTGTTTTTTTAAAAATATAACATCATGTAATCGAGTAAGTGCAGCTCAGTTGTGATGAGCTCATGGAACACAGCACCATGGCAACATTTGGCCAAATTTGGCTAATTGTGAGTTTTAGGGCTGGGTGATAAGCTAACCTGATGATTACTGAATCTTTTTTGAGAAGAATAACAATCACTCCTTCCATGCTGAGTATCGTCTTTCTTTTCGGCTTTTTCTGTAATCACACCTGATGTGGTAGTGATCCTCAGAGCCCATGTAAAATGCGTCTGTGATAAAACATCACCACTGATATCTATTGGGTGTTGAGAAGACAGCCAATCATCAGTGAGGCTTTGCAGCCCCCATGTGATCATGTGACGTGTTTAGTCAATTACATGGAAGCGACATGGCCGTGCTGCTGACTGGTTGTCATGTCAACACCGAACAGACACGGGAGCTGATGTTTTCCCCTGGAAGCGATTCACATGGCCTCAGAAGTTTGGAAGTTCAGTATTATCAAGGATGATTAGAGGAAAAAAAAGAGCGAAAGAATGTCGATAAATCACATGACGACAATTATTTGTTATTGCGCTTTATTAAGTATTGCTAGGTTTCATCGCCAAGCCCTAAATTTTACCGTGAGTTAAGCAAATTCAGAGCAGAAGTTGTTTATGCGTGTTGGCGCTGCAGTAACTGACCTGGGCCTGCAGAGGGGGCTGTAGAGCAGGACGAGCAGGGCGACTCCCGCCACAGTGGCCAGGACAGAGCGCATCCAGGAGCTGAGCTGGCAGAAGTTGGAGTACTGGATGATGGCGATGATGACGGCACAGCAGATAAACATGGTGAACTGAGAGAGAGAGAGAGAGAGGAACATGCACGCGCGTCACTGAGGTTGTACGGTACACGCAAGCACGCGCACACATAAGCACATCGACACTCAGACACATACCCACACATACACCCACACACGTGTGTGCGCACACACACACACACACAAAAATCCCATCCTGAATGGCACCTGCTGTTGTGATAGGTTAACTCACCTGTACGGACAGGTGAGAGTCACAGGGGAAGTGTGTGAATACGGACACTGCAGGCAGGGACACCAGCACGGCCCCGATCACATGACGGGGGACCCAGCCAGAGATGGCCCTGAGCAGCCTCTGAGTACAGTTCAGCACACTGTCCAGGTAAAACGCCATACTGCAGAGAGAGGGGGGGAGGGGCAAGAGAGAGGACGGCAAGAGGGAGATGAGAGAAAGAAAGAGAGAGAGGGAACAAGCGAGGGAGAGAGGGGTGAAGTGTGAAAGTAAGAAGGAAAGAGATGGGGCAAAAGGACAACATAAGAGACAAGAAAAACACAGGAAGAGAGAGAAGGATACTATTTTACAAATAAGGAGAGCAGCAGTTTACAGGTAGTGTTTGTACTTTTACACACACACAGGCTGTCTCCCCATCCCTCACCGTATGGACAAGACGAGTGCGACGCCCTCCAGCAGGGCGGCGCCGATGGCGAAGGCGAGGGCAGGCGTGGGGGGCGTGTCCCCGCTCATCCAGGGACGCAGGAAGCAGGCCAGCGTGAGCGCCAGGAAGACGGCGCACGACAGCAGCATGTCCAGGAAGGAGCTGAACCGCGGAGTGGCAAAGGTCTGCACCGGAGCGCGAGAGTACATCTGAGAGGGGAGGGGGGGAGAGAGAGAGGGGAGAGAGGG